>NW_024704753.1:5002139-5159639 GCF_018977255.1 Callorhinchus milii
TAAGATGATTTAAAAGAGAGGTTTGAAGGGCAGGGAGTGGGTGGGTGTTTGGTGGCGTTGCACTTACTCTGACACATTGATCCAACGCAGACTGAAGCAACAGCAGTGTGTGGTGGAGGAGGAGGAGGAGGAGAGGGAGGGAGGGAGGGAGGAAGGGCTTTTATTATCCATTTAAAAAAATAAAAGGGGAAAAAAAAGCTCTCGAGGTACCGCCTTCTTTTTTTTAAAAAAAAAGGCGAGTTTGGCGAAGAAGCCAAAGGACGTGTGTCTGAGAGTAAGTCAGGAGCTGCAGTGAGGCTGGAGTTTGTGTCGCTTTGGGAGGTAGTCACCCCCTCTCTCTCTCTCTCTCTCCCCTCAGCAATACTCTCCCTCTCTCTCCCCTCAGCAATACTCTCCCTCTCTCTCTCTCTCTCCTCAGCAATACTCTCCCTCCTCTCCTCCTCTCTCTCTCTCTCCTCAGCAATACTCTCCTCTCTCTCTCTCTCCTCAGCAATACTCTCCTCTCTCTCTCTCCCCTCAGCAATACTCTCCCTCTCTCTCTCTCCCCTCAGCAATACTCTCCCTCTCTCTCTCCCCTCAGCAATACTCTCCCTCTCTCCCCCTCTCTCCCCCTCTCTCTCCCCTCAGCAATACTCTCCCTCTCTCCCCCTCCCCTCAGCAATACTCTCCCTCTCTCTCTCCCCTCAGCAATACTCTCCCTCTCCCCCTCTCTCCCTCCTCTCCCTCAGCAATACTCCTCCCCCCCCCACTCCCCCCCTCTCTCTCCCATCCTCACCCAGAGCTCCAGCAGCAGTGTGTGTGTGTGTGTTGTGTCTCTCTCTCTCTCTCTCTCATGGAGTTTCTCTGTCGCCTCCACAGGGCGACATTGAAGTGAGCAGCGAGACGGTGTTCGAGTTGGGCGCCTACATACTGCAGGTTGGTCTTCGCATTTGATAGCAAGTCCTGTCCTGTGTGTGTACTATATATATATATATGTGTGTGTGTTTATAATGTAATATAATATAGTGTTGTGTTTTGCTAATCTCCGCTGCAATGTGCAAAACCACCCGCTTTTGTTTGAAACCAACCGAAGGAGATGAAACTTTCTCCTCTTGTTGCTGCGGTTTTCTTTTTGCTCGAATCCCCTCTCTCTCTCTCTCTCTCGTTCGCTGTCTTGACAGAGATGGCTATTTTTTTTTGCCTGCACTCCCCCCCACACACTCCCCCACACACTCCCCTTCTCTCCCCCACACACACTCCCCCTCCTCTCCCCCCCCACACACTCCCCTCCTCTCTCTGTCCCCCCCCCACACACTCCCCTCCTCTCTCTGTCACCCCCCCACACACTCCCCTCTCTCCCCCCCACACACTCCCCTTCTCTCCTCTCCCCCCCACACACTCCCCTTCTCTCTCTCCCCCCACACACTCCCCTTCTCTCCTCCCCACACACTCCCCTTCTCTCCTCTCCCCCCCCACACACACACTCCCCTTCTCTCCTCCCCCACACTCCCCTCCTCTCCCCCCCCACACACTCCCCTTCTCTCCTCCCCACACACACTCCCCTTCTCTCCTCTCCCCCCCCCCACACACTCCCCTTCTCTCCTCTCCTCCCCCCCCACACACACTCCCCTTCTCTCCCCCCCCACACACTCCCTTCTCTCCTCTCCCCCCCCACACACTCCCTTCTCTCCTCTCCCCCCCACACACTCCCCTTCTCTCCCCCCCCACACACTCCCCTTCTCTCCCCCCCACACACTCCCCTTCTCTCCTCCCCACACACACTCCCTTCTCCTCTCCCCCCCACACACTCCCCTTCTCTCCTCCCCCCCACACACTCCCTTCTCTCCCCCCACACACTCCCCTTCTCTCCTCTCCTCCCCTCCCACACACACTCCCTTCTCTCCTCTCCCCCCCCACACACTCCCCTTCTCTCCTCCCCCCCCACACACTCCCTTCTCTCCTCTCCCCCCCCACACACTCCCCTTCTCTCCTCCCCCCCACACACTCCCCTCCTCTCCCCCCCCCACACACTCCCCTTCTCTCCTCCCCCACACACACTCCCCCTCTCTCTCTCCCCCCACACACTCCCCTTCCTCTCTCCCCCCCACACACTCCCCTTCTCTCCTCCCCCCACACACTCCCCTCCTCTCCTCCCCCCCACCACACACTCCCCTCCTCTCCCCCCCCCACACACTCCCCTCCTCTCCTCTCCCCCCCACACACTGCCCTTCTCTCCCCCCCACACACACTCCCCTTCTCTCTCCCCTCTCACACTTCTCTTCTCTCTGGTGGTAAATATAGGACATTTGTCTCTGTGCTTTTACAGATTGGTAGCCACATGAATGCACATGTTTCTATTCTTTTTGCTCTGCTATTAAGAGTTAGTGAGCTGTATGCATGCATGGTGGAAGAGAAAAGGTTTGGTGGGGGACTATACAAGAAAATCAGCTTGCAAAGCCGTCAATGTCTGTATATCAGCAGTGAGCAATAGTGGATTGAGCAGCTGACCATTTAGCAGTGAAATGTTATGTGATGTGATGAAACCTAAACCAGGATAGGGATGCAAATAAGCAATTTTTTTTCCCCCTCTTAAATGCTGACACACTTTACTTTTATTAAGATGTCATAAGTCCCGGGGTAAAAGCACATCATAGGATCATCGTTGTGTTGTCTGTGTGCGATGTGACAGCACATCTTCCAGGTAATGCTGCTGCTAGTGTGAATTACTGCAGTGACGTGTGTTCATCCATTTTATAATGAGCCTTTTGTGTTGGTTCAGTGCCCAAGAGGATGTTGTCTCGAGAGGAAAACTGTAATACACCAGTGATTAGTTTCCTACATTTCAACCAAATATTGCACATTTACTACAAGAAATTCAGTGCAATACAATTTACATTTATACAGTACTTTTCCCATCAGGAGGAGTCCCAAAGCACAAATATCTATATTTATATGAGAAAGGATGAATGAATATGAACACTTATCTCTGAATTAGTTGGTTTAGGAAACCCCAAAGTTTGAGAGACTCCTCACCTCGGGCAAGTTTCCTTTCTCCACACACCTAATAATAAACCCTCCAAAATAAAACAATAATAAATTGGTCATTTTCAATCCACGACTATTTGTGGGACATTGCTGTGCGCAATTGGCTGCCGCGTTCGCCCACAAATATACAGTTAATTCACTTTACAGTGGAGCGCTTTGGGACGTCCTCCCGACGTGAAAAGCACTATATCAAATGCAAGGATTATTATTATTCTGTGAAGCACTTTGACATGTCGAGAAGATGTGAAAAGCGCTATATCAAATGCAAGGATTATTATTACATATTCTAAATAATCTGACAGTTTATCACATAGAATTGTACAAAATATACACTGCCAAAACAGCCCATTTGGCCCAACTAGTTTGTCCAGTGTTAATACTCTAATGAGCCCTCATACATTCAAATCACCTACTTTCCTATCTTCCCTCTCGTCTTTTCTACTTCATTCTATAATACATTTTCCAACAATATAGTAACAATGATACAGTCAATATTTGGCAACTATATCTGGAAATGGATCACGTGATGTCGTCAACAATAGCAACGTATTAATGCAATTTGTAGTTATTGTGTTTCACACAGGAATGTTACGAACAAGTGCTTAAAAATAACTTCTACTGTAGTAGTACATTGCATGGTTTACAATCGGTGATTTGGAAGCTGGGGAGGAGAAGAAAGAGCTCATTCTTAGTAGAGCATTCACAACATCAATGAATTCTGCCCTCGTTCAGTTAGTTGCAGCACAATCTAAATGGGTCGGACAGCATGTGGTGTAAAGACAACATTGATGCTGTTTGTAAATAGGTAAAGCTTGCGAGAAATTCTTTTTGAACACTGTTGGGCCATTTTAAAGCAAAGGTTTAGGTTTCTGTGTCAGTGCTGACCCCCTGGGATACTGTGTATGCAACGGGGATTTGCACTTTATCTCAGTTTGCAGGAAGCCCCCGTTGGTAGAGGTAGTTAGTTCCACATGTTCATCAAACGTTTGGTGACTGCTGAGCCAAGTATGATCATATTGGACAACTTATCACTGTTCTATTCAAAGTAGTTTGTTGCAGTTACTTCTAAGCTTGTATTTTTTTTAAAAAAGTGAAACCTATTCCTCAAGGATAGAGTTTTAAGAGATCTTTCCTGGAAACGTGCGATTACCGTGGGATTATGCAACGTCTAATTTGTATTTCTAGAGCACTGACCAGATCATTCAAACAGCAATGACATTAACTTTATAGAGCATGATCACTTCTTTCTAAAAGTGGATTCATAGTTCATGGGTGTAGCAAAGCTGGAACTTTTTTTAAAAAGCAAAATGACAGACAGTACTGTACATGCAACGTGGTCACCTCGAGGTGGGAGAGTTTGAATGCAGCCAGAAAAAACAGAAATTGGTCAGAACATGAGCTTCAAGGAATGTTTCCATAAAGATCTAAGAGAATAAACAAAGTCTTGTGCGTTGACAATTAAAAGTGACAGGCACATTTTTGAACATGTGAATGATAGTTAAAAATACCTTTTTGTCTTCTTTTAGACAGAAAGCAGCACTTAACTTTGGCATGAAATGTTTTAAATGCCATCCCACCCTCTCTCACTCTCTCTCTCTCTCTCTCAATGTTCAATGGGAAGTTCACATTGTGAACATTGAACCACATAGCCCTAAAAGATCCCTGATTTAATACGTGGTCTGCAAAGTTTGTCTGTGGTCTCTGTGTTCTTGGATTGTGTGGGGGGGGGGGGGGGGGAGTGGAGAAAGAAATCAGTCAGGTTATAGCTCCTGTTCATATTCCAGTCATCTCTGCTGGCAATGCATGTGTTGCAGTTGTTGAGTGAGGACAGGGTCAGGCTCAGTTGTAATGACCTCCATGTCAAATAGTAATTTGATACCATGTCCAGGCTTGTATATGAAGAATGCCATTTGGGAGAGGTGCTGGAGAGCTGCTGTTGCCCATGGAACCGAACACCAGAGTGAATTGCTGAGAGTGGAAAGTGCAAGAAATAAGGAAGTCTCAAACCGATACAGTAGGGCTAGTTTTAGGCGTGTCTCTGTTTGTTCAGCTTGTGCAAGTTGTACCCAAATGATTTGTGTCCAGTTTTGAGTCAGCCTTAACAACAATAAGTTCCTTTAACGGGGCAGTGAATCACTTAGTCATTATCATCTTGGGTATAGGTCCCGTGTCCAGTTAAAAGAAAAGTTCCTTTGGAAGTGGAAGTGCAGCAGAAGGGGTAATAGTTGCTAAGAGCCAGAATAGTTTCAATACGAAGTACTGTATATCAAGTTATTATTGTACTCTTTCTCCCACCCCCATGTAGTTTTGGAAGGCGAGTGGAGATTGTCAACTCACTCACCATCAATTTATATAGAACTTTGCTTACGATTTTGCGAGGTGAGAAGTTGGGGGAAGTTTGTTTCCTCCTCTTGCGTGTTCTTGTTAACAAAAAGATTCTGCCTATGAGCTTTCTCCTTGGCTTCAAAGAGCTGGTGTGTGGTATGAATGCCACATTTTCCCTCTTATAGATGAAATGACCCAGAGAAACCTTTGCCATGTGCAACTATTTAGCAGTCAAATGAACACCACATGGTATAAAACCTGCTGAGCTGACACCTTTCCACACTTGGAGATCACTATGACGCAGAAGCACGCAGAGTTGGAAGACAGTGGGGAAATACCAGCGATAGAACTAGCAAGTGGCTGTGGAAGCCTTTTGCACTTATTTGGGCTGAGTTTAAAAACGGCAAAGCAATTTTCGAAATCGCATGAGCAGCTGGGAAGATCTATTTTAAAAAAATGTGATTGTATAGAAAGGTGATGAGCATATCCTTAGGAATGTGTGGGAGATCTGTATTTCTTTGCCCTCACCCTATCACAGTTTCATTGACAGCGTCAGCGTGTTTCTTGCCAAACCAGATTCAAAGCAACTTTGCTAACTATAATTCACCAGAGCATTCCCCAATAGTTGCATAATTCTTTCAAGCTCTCGGACTGCTACAGCGATTGTGATTTCAGAGTACAGTGGAATCTCGGTGTATGCGTTTGTTTGATATCCATAAATTCAGAGCCTCAATAGTGAGGCATGCACACAGCTGGCCAGTTCGCTTCCTGCTCGCCAATTGGTTCCCATTGCAGAAAAAAAAAAGAAAAACTATCTGACTTTCAGGTCGCTCCCAACATCCTTTCCTGTTTGTTGCACAAAGCAAGAAGTAACTCAGGAGGTGACTTTTTTTTAACAATAATAATCCTTGCATTTGATATGGGGCCTTGTCGCGTCATTGAGATGTTTCAAAGCGTTTCAGGAAATATACTGTAAAGTGAATTGATTGTATACTTTGCGGGCAAAAACTGGAAGTCGGGCATTTTAGCGCGGAAATGAGCTGGCCATCTGTGCCCATGCGCAATGAATGGGTCCACGCTAGAACAATATTGAAGCCATATGTGTACTATAAAGAAGTGTGTTATAATGGGCCTGTACTGTACTTGATCATAAACACAAGCTTTTTTTTAACATTCCTTTCACTTCAAGACACGGTTGGAGCTTGTATATGACGGGAAGGTCAATTTATTCATCCTATATATCATGTGATATTTCATAACGTCAAATTCAGTTCAAATAATTTGACATGGTTACTAAGTCATACTTAAAGCTGAAATGCCTTGCCCTTTACCTCTTTGCTAATGGCTACTTGTTCATATCTTCCAAGTCATACTGGTCCAATCCCAACTTATACTTTTTAACTGGCATTACAAATAATATTCAGGTGATCTACAGAGAAATATCGGTCTGATATTTGGCAATGTAAATGCAGTTTTTGCATTGTTTAAAAATGCTCTCCAGCCATAGGTGAAAGCAGAGTGACTGTATTCATGTTCGAACTTATCAAAGAATCATAAGAGTGTGTAGTTTATATGGAAACCAGGCACCATGAAACCATAAGTATTTCACTAAATATTTTGACAATATTGGGAACTCCCTGAGGTCTTTATGCTGGTTTCTGTTTTCTCCAAAAGGGTTAAGCTTTCACTGCCTTTAACAATAAACCAATTACTAATGGAGAGTACCTCTCTGAACAGTGAACTCGGCTGTCAGTTATCACTTATTTTGGGATTAAAAATGTAACTCATTTTGGATGCATCTTGCTCTGAAAATTTACCCTGCACTATATGTCTTGACAGGATATGTGATCATAAATCTCACATCTAGCCTCTTCCTCATGTTATCAAGCTACTTTCAAACTGAAACGAAAGACTTTTATTTGCTACAATGCATATTGACTTGGTATCAGTTGTGATATTGAGTTCTCTCACAACTGATCAGATAGAATAGCTTTACAATTACAATATAAAATGACATTTGTATAGCGACTTTCACATCGTGAGGGCATCCCAAGACACTGGACAGTCAGGGATTTGGACCAAAGATACAGAGTTCCAGAGAGGCTGAAGGCCCACCCGCCAATGGTGGGCGTTCAATGAGTCCTCTAGGATTAGTTTATAAAAATAGAGGATCATTTTATTATTTCAATTTTTAAAAAATACATTAGGCTTTTAAAATGGAACAAAACATTCATGGTGTTATTGACCCAGAAAGCATCATAGCTTTTCTTGTCTGCCTGTATTTATTGTATTATTCTTCCTGTATTAGAAAATAAGGAATTGATTAACCATTTATCTTTTCTTTTTAAATGTCCACTGAAATTATTCTCATCTCAAATAATTCAGCAAATTGCTGGAAAAATTGCACTAAACTACATTTAAACAGATCAGCAAAAGCTTTGTTCGTAGATACAGACATGATTTTCATGGTTGACATGGTGTTTGAAAATTACAAATAAACTTTGGTGACATTTTGAAGCCTTCATTTCCTGGCTGCACAAAAGCCAGATGAGTGAAATTGAGCATTATTATTTGTATTGTTACATACTTCTTTTAATTCCTCCAAGAGAAACTTGTGGGTTCTTCTCTCTCCTTCCGCATGCCAACCTCCTACCCTCCCCGTCTAAATTGCAAGAGAAAAGCTGAAAATTATGAAGCTTATCTCACTTCAAAACTGAAGTTGCTCTTCTGCTCAGTTTTCATCCAATTTTAATTAAATCTGTACCTGCTTGGATGCACAAGAAGATCTACAAATTAACCTGTCATAACACCCAAAGCCTTGGTGTGTATGTGTGTTCTCGATACTGCAAAACCTGTGCAAGGAGCTCTATAACTTCTAGTTCACTGGCACCTGCAGAACATTAATGTATGTTTATGTACTTTCCAGTGACGAAAGTGCAAGAGATGATCTAAAGAAACTCCCAGCTCTTCCTACACAAACATTGCAGGAACACCCATCACTTGCATATTGGTAAGTAACTCGGTCATAAAATCAGGTCGCCTCTGATCAAGTCACTTCTTGTGTACTGCACATGTGCAGAGGTGGTGGTGGACTAATGACCCAGAGGGCTGCCATTTTTAACACAGGATAAAAATGTGTAAACAAGGCAAGGTAGCCCAAATTTTTACAAAATTTACTTGAAGCTTCGCCAGTAAAATATTGAAAAATCAAGGTTTAAAAGAAAATCTTCTGTAATATACCCACTACATATATACTTGTCTCCGTGCCCATTTTGTGGATTAGGACAAAATGTATGTGGCACTAAATTAATATATTGTGTGAATCACGTTTATATTTTTAAGCACACTACCTCCTCTGATGGCAGTGGTGGTAATAGCTCATCAGTTTGGTGAACAGGTTCAAGTAGAAATTCACAATATTGAGGCAACAGTGGGAACTAGAGGAACTAATTATTTCAGTGCAGTCAGGGATATCCAGGATCACCAAACTGAGCTGTGTTGAAAATGTGGCTGAGATTATGTTGGCTATTCTTTTAGGTTTTCCAATAGGATTTATCTGTAATGTGTACCTCCAAATAATTGCCTCTTGTCATTGCAGGGATCTAGATGCCTGCTTAAAATGGTTTCCTACACACCAAATATCCTGCTTTTGGATTAATTATTGAATACAAACAGTATCCTCTGTGTACTTGGTTAATCAGCAGTAAAGGGGGGTGGGGGGGAAGAGTTTTGTTTGGGAATAGTGGATGCAAATGGCAGATGAACACAGTTAAATTAAAGTGACATTGGGCTAGACAGAATTTTCTGCATGGCTGCGCAGAGCAACTGCTTTGCTTATCAGGCAGAGCAGATGAATTGCTTTCATTAAATTAACGGGAATTGTACAGATCGCACATGGTGAGTGCCTCTGTGGCAAAGAGTACTGTATTGATGTAAACTCTCCTGACGGTCTGGACTAAAATAATGCTTTCAACGTTGCAGTGAAGATCGAGTGATTGACCATTACAAAAAGCTGAAAGGTCTCACCAGAGGGCAAGCCATTGTCAAGTGAGTATTATTTATTTTTCAGCTTAAAGGTTCTGCCCAATGCTGTACAATATGTATTGGGTAACAATCGACTGGTTGAATAAATATTTCTACAAGTGAGTTAGCAGACTTGATAAGCATGAACAAAAGTGATTGCTCAAGGCTGGAAATTGACAAATTATGATGCACCACATTTTTTAGATTATAATTCTACATGAGGAGTTGACATACTAATTAGGCATTTTGTAGGAGCTGCCAAACAGAGCCCAATGGTTTCCTGAATGGGGGAGGGGATGTGAGGGGGAGGAAGGGGAAAGAAGGAGGGAATCTAGGAACAGGAGAAGGCCATTCAGCCCCTCGAGCCTGTATTCTATAAGATCGTGGCTGATATGTACCTCAACTCCAGTTATCCAATATCCCTTGTTCTCCTAAAAATGCTTCCACAAAGCAACAACAACTTGCATTTATATAGTTGGATAGCGATTAAGAGCAGTTAAAACAGTGGTTCCAGACCAACATTGGCAAAGACCTGAGTCAAGCTTCTGAATCTCTTAAAGCTTGTATTGTTATGATTTTGGAAATAGTCATTACATTTTCTGTGGGAAAGTTATATTAATAATGGCACCACAAATCTATATTTACTTAACCCAGGGTGGATTAAGTGGATGCCCCAGATGTACCATGTGAATGTCAAATTCTCTGGATAAACCAATAATATACAGGGACATTTTTCTGATCATCCCTTTTTCAATATATGTTAAGTTGCACAGTAGTAAAGAATAAAATTGTTTTACCAGTTTTAATTTGTCGCGTATGTATAAAGCAAAGAGTCTGAAGGTTATCTAACACTGATTATCTTTCCTTTGCAGTTATATGACTATTGTGGAAGCACTTCCTACCTATGGTGTTCATTACTATGGTGTAAAGGTTAGTGATTAACTAGGTGAACTATATGCTGGGATGCCTTGCCTGCGATTTCTCATGTGTAGAGAGGTTCTGTTTTTATTGGAGCCTATTTTAAATTAATTTGTAACTTTTTATTCATGTCTAATCTCATGAATAAACCACTTGCTTTATTTTAAGTGCCTGAGGACAAAGGCTTGTATTGGGGGGGAGGAGGGGTCACAGTTCATAGCCTCAAACAATTTTCGCATATCTCCTAATGTTCATTCTTGACACACAAGTATGGGCCAATGCATCAACTCAAATCCAATACTTTCCTTGATATTGATTGAACCCGGAAACGTGGAGGCCACCATCATGTTGCCATTCCACTTGGCCAAACTCAGATGAAGTAGCGTTGATCAGGAATTGCATCTCTGGTCTGCGTAACTCAGTACCACATCTTGCCATATATTTATTTATTCATTGCTATTAAAGATGAGCTCCTAAAATAGTAATTTCTTAAAGTGTGTTTGCGTATATCAATTTAAAATAGAATTTAGGAGACCAATCATGGCATTTTGATGGAATGAATTCTATTCTGAGAAAATGGATTTAGGCAGGTGGCCTGAACCGTATTATAAATATATTGTGGGCAGGCGGGGGCCTGTTGAGATTTTTGCAGTAGTTAAAATGTATAGTAACTGCTGTAAGTTTGTGTTAACCCAAGAGTGCAGAGTCATCTTATTTAATTTATTTGGGCATTGTGGTATTTAAACCTTGCTGATTGACCCCAGGCCTCGAACTTCATTCAGTTGGCCACTCAGATTATGTCATGATATTGCTGCCCTCTGAAAAGCATTGCCAATTTGTGTAAAGCATTTGGATGTCCACTGAACAGAATGTGTTGTTGGTTCTTGAAGGTTGATGGAGACCACTGTTTAGCAAGCTGTTCGGAGCCATATTGGGTAACGTTAATCACCTGTCCCTTCTAATCTGCAGGATAAACAAGGAATTCCCTGGTGGCTTGGAATTGGCTGCAAAGGAATTGGGCAATACGACTTTCATGATAAAGTCAAACCCAGGAAGGTAAATAAACCATTTTAACTTTGAGCGCACACCATAGTTTCAGGCTGTTTGAGACAGAAATGTGGCCTGCAGGTGATTTGATGCAAAATGAATATAAAATGAATGTTTGAAAGGCTTGTCAGAGAATAGACATCAAAGGAAACACTGATGCTCCTCAGAAGTTTAAAGCAATTTATTTTTGTTTGTCATGTATACAGTATGATGAGGGCATTCTGTTATGAAACATCACAACAAATATTTATATGGATTTTGGCTCGCTCAGAGCATTAAACATGGAAACCCTTTGGACGTTTGTAAACATTCTTGTGGAAAACTACAGAATACCCGAACATTTAAATATTATGAACTATTTTGTTTTTAAACAAACTTTGTGGCAGCTGTCCAAAGCCTTTATGTAAAATGTGTTTCAGCTTAAAAATTCTGAGCTATGCACTTCCATTTTGCAACAATAAATAATAGTGCTTTTATTGTAAAGCACTGGTTCTTGAAAAAGTCCCCCAATGTTAGAGCAGAGAGACTAATGCTGAGGGGGAGCTTTTAATAATAGTAATAATCCTTACATTTGATATAGAATCTGTATGTGGTGAAACATCTAAAAGCACTTTATGGATAACTGCTTGTAAAAGCTGTTTAGTTTTAATGTCTTGCCCAAAGGACGACACCTTCGATAATGCACTGGGGGGCTCACCCAGTACTGTACTGTATTGTCAGCCTGTATTATCAGTACAAGCGCCAACTGGGGCTTGAAACCACAACTCTCTGACTCAGAGGTAACCATCTGATCCAAGCTGATGACTATTCTAAGTAATGCATAGCTAAAAGAAATGTATTTTTCAAGCTGCTGCTATAAATAATTTACTGAAGGATCAAATAATGTATCTATAAATTCAATAAACATTTGTTTAGTTGTATCCCGACTTGGCTTTGAAGGAAAGTCCCGGTTAAGGTTAGCCTAAGAACAAATGTACTGTATTCCAAATTAAAATAATATGCAACACATGGTTGGTACCATTGCGGAAGATGCGCAATGAAACTATTTGCTTAGTGGCCATCACATTTTCAATAATTGCCTGTAAACTCTTTGTGGCTCCCCATTTCCCAGAGGATCGAATTCAAGATCCTCGTCCTCACTTTTAAGGCCATCCATGGCCTTGGCCTCTCCTACCTCTCTGACCTGCTGACTCCCTACCAACCTGCCCGTTCTCTCCGTTCAGCGGGCTACGGTCTGTTCCATGTCTCTTGCCCGACCCGCCCTACCATTGGTGGCCGGGCTTTCAGCCTCTCTGCCCCCACACCCTGGAACTCCATCCCACGGTCCCTTCACCTCGTTTTATCCCTTGCCCCCTCTAGGGCCCCCTTCTAGGTCGGTCTCAAGACCATTCTCTTCGATCCTGCCTTTGGTCGCTCTCTGCCTTCCCTCATCCCTAAACCACCCCTCCCCCATGCTCAGGCCCCGACACCTGACTGTTCAGCGCTTTGGGATGTCCTCCCGACGTGAAAGGCGTTTTTAAATGTAATGTTGTTGTTGTAGCAGCTCTCCTTAAGGTTCCATGCTGCGACTTTGATTTCTGCATAAATTTGATATTCCACTGGGTATACAGAGTAAGGCTGATATTTCCTGAGATGTCACCTGCTGTACTATATTGATTTGGTTTGCCAGTATTGCACAATTCAGCAAAAAGTGTCGCTGCCTCTTTGATCCAGGAAACTGATTTATTAATTCAGAGTCCCTGTTAGAATTGTAAGTAACATTTTGGTGCACCGACATTAATAGTGTAGAAACCAGTATGTTTTATAATTCACAACAGGTTTCTGTGAAGGTGTGTGTTCCTTTCAGAATCTACTGAACATGTTTTTGAAAAGAAAGTTAATATAGGTTGAATAAGGGTAACATGGATATGATATAACTGGTATTGTAATGTCACATATGATATAACAGATTTTCATTTATCATTTTACTCATAAGACATTTAATCTTATGTTGATATTTATAGCTTACGGTATCAATTCGGTTTAGCATTTTTGACTTCTGAAATACTGTTTTTATATTTTTAAATAAACCTCTTTGCATACCAACCCTGTTAAAGTTGTCCTTAATATTTTGATGCACTGTATAAATGAAACAAGAACCAATATCTTTCTAATTCAGTGGGTCAATTTCTGAAGGGTACATTGTGCAGCAGCTCAATAGAGGGATGTGCTGCCTCATCTTTCAGATTGGTTTGCTTTACAGTAAACTGAAAGGATCTAACTGGCATTTGTTTAGGCTAAAGCATTAATTTACTGTACTAGCAAAGAGCTTTTCTATGGTTGGAAATGCGCCAAAGGGTGAAAATGTTCCCATTGGAAGGAAATTAGGACAAAGGAGTATATTAAATGCAGACACGGAAAGTCCACTAGTGTATACTATCCAGAACCGCACAATCTTATAGATTTTTAAAAATTCTCAAGTCCTTGAAATGTGACTTTTCTACAGTATCTTCATTAATATAAGCCATTATGCAAAAACTGATCACGAACAAGTCTAATGCTTTTACTGTATCAATCTGTGGACCTTATGCTCCACCACCATATGCTACCTTGACTAACTCCATATGCCTGTTTTGTGAGATCATGGATGAACTCCCAACAATTCAGTCAGTTGAGGACAGAGGCTAAGCTCCTGTGAGCCTGTCTTGCGTTGTCACACAACGCTTGTGATCCAGAACCCAATAATGGCAGAAAATGTTTAGGTAGGTTATTGTGCCATTCAGCCCAGCGCCGAATGTGTTTATATATTGAGGAATACTGCTGAGCTACATTTAAGTGTGCCACGTTTATTTTGCAACGTACTTCAGATCCTGATCAAACAGAACAAGCTCTGTTGTAGCCTGAGGCGGTTGCTGGAGTTCTGCCCTGTTCACTCTGTGGCGTGGAGATGCAATGTGGTGGCAGCATTAAAACAATAGTGCATGCAATTTCCAAGTTGTGATCTTTTAATTTTCTGGCCAAGAACCTTCAACAGGCTCTGGGTCAGGTCCATACAGTCCAGGAATGCAAAATTATTAATTATTTTTTCCTAATTTCTTGTAGAGATTGGACAATTGGAATAATTTCATTTTCCCATCAGTACTTTAAAGGAGTAATGGACTGTATGTTAAATTTTTATGCCGGCACTAACTGTTTTGAGATGTAGTCATATTAACTCAAATAGTTGTCTTAATTATTTATTAAAAGTGATATTATCGAAGTTTCAAATATCACTCGAGTTTAACCTTTGAACCATAATCGTTCAAAAATTTGCATAAAAGGAAACTGTGCCCTCTACTAGGAACCTTTGCTCACTCTTTATACTATCTGTATCTTGTGACTGTAAACAGTGTAAGGATTACATTATACTTTAGAAACACACTTTTGTTCATGCTAAACAAATAGTGATGATAATAATATTCCTTGAATTTGATATAGCACCTTATCATTTCTGAAGGACATCTCAAAGTGCTTTAGAGTTATTAATAATAATAATAATCTTTGCGTTTGATAGAGCACCTTATCAAGTCTTGAGACATTTCAAAGCACTTCACAGAATATACTGTAAAGGGAATTGACTGTATATTTTGTAGGTGAAACACAGAAGCCAATTGAGCGTAGCAGTGCTCCACAAACAGTCATGGATTGAGTGACCCAATTTTTTTTGAGGGATTGTTACTGCCGGAAAAGTGATCCGCCAGTCAACTAACAACCGAGTTCCTACTTACTGCTAAGTAAACAGAGGCACGTGGAGCAAGGAAACTTGCCCAATGTTTCGCTACCGGGAATCAAACCCAGGTTTCTTGCTTATGAGGTGAGTGCTCTAACCACTGAGTTACAGGACGCCTGTAGCTAAGTTCTTTTGGAGAAATGGATAGTTGTAATTGGAGTGACTTGCAACGCTATTTAATCTTTATGGTTCCTAATTTGAAAAAACAAAGTGCGCAAAATTATATAGAAGGAACTGTGATGGGAGAAAAAGCATTATGGAAACAAACCCTTTTAAATTATGTCTGGCATTTACTCCTTTCAATATGTATGATCCCAGCCCTGCCCCAGGCATTGAGTGGTAATATCTAATTTTTTTTCAGCAGCACATCTGTCACTCATCTGTGGCGCTACCCAGGTGCTCCATCAATAGTTGATGATTGCGTGGTCTTTCATAAGCATATCTCAAGCTTGTGTTTGTAGGTCACTGTGTTGAAGTTGAGGTTGATTGGCTTTTCAGAACCGCTGTTGAGTAAAGCTGGTTTTACTGTACTGAACTGGCTATTTATACTTGTGATTGTTAAAGTGGGATGCCATTTGTTTTTGCGTGATAACAAAATGCATATTCACAGCTGGTGGCATCAGGGGAACCCAAAGTCCTTTGCCCTGAGACGTAAAAGTCTAGTTCTCGTGGAATCTAAATTGAGCAACTGTCTTCCTGTAATGATTCATTTATGTTGTTTCCGTTGTTTGGTGCTGACTGGAGTGTCAAATGAATACATTGTGTGTAACAAGGAGCCTGTATTAACTGTTACATTGTCTGGCTGCACAGTCTGCGGAGTATTCTGCGGTAGGTTTGTTGTCAATCTGAAACTGTAGACAGTAGATGGAATATGATGCTATTATACAGGTAGCAATTTCAAGGTAGCGGCACAGTTTTGAACTCTTCTGAGAGTCGCTTGATAGGTAAGAACTATCTAAAGTTTTCATTCACAAGATAGAAACACAGAGTTTTTCTATATCAACAGAACGAGAGCCCTGGTAACTGAGAACTGTGGCTTACCGCCCAGAAGCAGAACTAGATCAAATCCCGCTCTGTGCTGCTCCCAACTGAGGTGGCATGTGAGGTTAAATTGTCCTTGTCCTTTTTAGGGTTGGCGAGGTTAAAGTCGGCCAGGTTTCCTTGTTCTCATCTCTCTTTAGTATTCTGCACTGGTGGTGCACAACTAAATGGAAAAAAAAGTAAAGGGCAAAATAATGCAGATGCTGGAAATCTGAAACAAAAACAGAAGTCGCTGGGAACGTGCAGCAGGTCAGGCAGCATCTATGGAGAGAGGAAAATGAGTCAACGCTTCAGGTCGATAACCTATCGTTTGATGAAGGGTTATCGACCAGAAGCGTTGACTCATTTTCTTCTTCCATGGATGCTGCCTGACCTAATGCACGTTCCCAGCAATTTCTGGGGAAAAATAGTAGCTCAGCTGTGCGGCCCTCTGCTGTTTACTGGCTGGCCACAAGACTCACATGTGAGCAATAACCACTTAGTCATTTTCAATCTACGACTGTTTGTGGGACATTGCTGTGCGCAATTGGCTGCCGCGTTCGCCCACAAATATGCAGTCAATTCACTTTACAGTGTCTTCTGTGAAGCGCTTTGGGACGTCCTCCCGACGTGAAAAGCGCTATATCAAATGCAAGGATTATTATTATTATTATTAGATGGAGTGCCAGAGGGTACTCAGCATCAACACCCATAGCATTGAATCCTAGGACAGCAAGAGTCCAGATGTATACCAACAGGAAAGAAAATTAGCAAAATAATTAAAACTGAGCAAATTGGGAGCAACAACAACAACAAGATTCCATTTATAGAGCGCCTTTCACGTCGGGAGGACGTCCCAAGGCGCTGGAATGTGATACAGAAAATATTTTGGGAAAATTCAGTGAAAATCGGGATTTGTTTCTGGAATATTCCCTTGATTTGCATATTACAATTGAATGAAGCAAATTATTTTCTTTGTTCACTTGAGTTGGTCTCTAGAAGGCTGGTGATATTATTTGTCATGTTAACAATCTGGATTTCCTGTTTATTTTGGGTTCCGCGGTGCACAAGAAGCAATCTTTCCCCTTCACCAAACGTTTTCAAATAGAGATTTTTGTTTTCGTAACCAGGTTCGAGAAAGGAATTGTTTTCCCACTAGCAATCATTTGGGGGAAAATGCCACAGTATGACCCACCGTAATGTTCATGCCTTGTATATATTTCCTGTTGCATTGTCCTTTACGGAAACTTATTATCCCAGTTTTCCTTTTAGCCAGGCCTATGACATCATGACCCCATCTGGCTCCCACGAGCAGATGAATTCCATTCAAATGAGTAACGTCTAGCTAGGTGTACAGTTAATATTAAAAGGGTAGTTAACTGCACATGATGTCTCAGGATAGTGTCCTTAATCACCTTTGCTCCAAAATAAATTGTTGTCAAACTATGCAGTGTGTATCGGAGTGTTATGCCCATGAAATCTCACAGAGTTTAGATGAGATGGGACAACACACAGTGTTATTACTCTAGCTTTGCAAATGTTCCTTTGCACAATAAATGTTTTTGGTTTAGTTGTTCACCTTACATTTAAATACAATGACTCCATTATCTCTCCATTCCTTTTATATAGCTGTTGTGCAATCTTGACGCCTTTTTTCACTACGTAATGTGTATTTAGCTTTTGACTTTTTACAAGCTCAAACAACTCTTTTCTAACCAGGTGTGAAGTTTCCCCATAAAATGAATAGCAGATTTAGACTACAGGTTAGCTAGGATCCGTCTAGCACCTTCGCTCCTAGCTAAAGCTGGAATACACATGAATGAGGTGTGGTGAAGAAACTTGGTCTCTATTCCCTTGAGTTTAAAAGGTTGAGGGGGTGATCTGATTAAGGTTCTTAATGATAAGATGAATCGATAGGGTAAATAAAGTTAAACTACTTCCTCTGGTAGGAGAATTCGGAACAAGGGGGCTTAATCTTAAAATGAGAGCGAGGCCATTTAGGAGTGAAATTAGGAGGCAGTTTTTCACCCAAAGGGTAGTGGGAACTTTCTCCCCCAAAATGGTGTGGATGTATCCATTCACATCTTCAAGACGGAGGTGGATAGATAATTGTCGGCTCGGGGTATTAAGGGATACGGGGCAAGGGTGGGCAGTTGGACTTGAGATATCAGCCACGACCTTACAGAATGGCAGAACAGGCTTGAGGGGCTGAATGACTTACCCCTCTTTCCATGAAAGGTACCAAATGGTGAGAAATGACCGAGAGTGAAGATGTACCCTAACCCAGCCTCTGGTACCAAACCCGTGTGAGCAGGACATAGTTTCATATCCTTGCTGTCATCCGCACACATGTGACATTGCATATGAGGCATGACATAAGCGAGTTTATACTACTGGGAGCTGACCTGGACTAATCATTCTGGTTTAGATGAAAAGGGCAGCAGTAAAGAAGAAAATGGTAGCTTTGTCAGCACCTTCACTTGGATGAGAGATGGCATTAGACAAATGATAGAGGAGTTAGTTGAATCCACTATTTAGAATTCAAAATTGTGGAGTCCTGTAGCTCAGTGGTTGAGCACTCGCTTTGCAAGCTAGAGACCTGAGTTCAATTCCAGGCAGGGCGAAACCTTGGGCAAGTTTCCTTACTCCACACAGAGCCTAATAATAATCCCTCCAAAACCAAAAACAATAATAAATTGGTCATTTTCAATCCACGACTGTTTGTGGGACATTGCTGTGCGCAATTGGCTGCCGCGTTCGCCCACAAATATACAGTCAATTCACTTTACAGTGTGTTCTGTGAAGCGCTTTGGGACGTCCTCCCGACGTGGAAAGCGCTATATCAAATGCAAGGATTATTATTATTATAAATACTAAAAGATGCGGTTGACTTTATCAACCGAGACTAACATTTTTAAAAAAATAAGGAACATTGCAAGATTTTTCATAATCTATAAACGACAATGTTGTGCTTTTTTGGGGGCATTTATGAATCCATTGGTCCCAGTACTAGTTTCTAAGATTGTATCCAGCAGCAGTTTTGATTCAAGTATCGGGGGGGAGGGAAACTAGGTTGAAACTTCCTTAACCTTCCTGACAGAAAACACAGTCGACATATTTGCTCAGCTGCAAAGTGACTAGAAGAAACTAATAATTAAAGCTGGTATGCTGCCGCACATCTTGCAGAACCTGCTTGACAAGCGCTTTGGTTACAGACAGCTGACTTGAAATAACATCCCCTTTAAAGAGCCTCAAATTGGTACTTTTTTTTACACACCACA
The DNA here is from genome assembly GCF_018977255.1 of Callorhinchus milii. Lineage (NCBI taxonomy): Eukaryota > Metazoa > Chordata > Chondrichthyes > Chimaeriformes > Callorhinchidae > Callorhinchus > Callorhinchus milii. The sequence goes on from NW_024704753.1 coordinate 5,021,526, forward strand.
GCATTTAATAAGGAAAGGAATTCCAATGTGACCTGGAGCACACTATTCAGTTCTGCTGAGCCAATCGTGTTCACATTAAGCAGGTGTGGATACTGAAGCCTCCTCTTAAAAGCTTATTTTTTTGTTTGTGGGCCATGTTTTCAGATTAAAAAGTAAAATCCCTCAACTAAGTTGCTTTCCCCTTGTGTTTCATTCAACCTTGTTCCGCTGAAACGCAGGGCTGCTGGGAGTGAACTTTATTACTGTGAGTGATGTTGATAGCATGAGTAAACGGTGGGTGGAGTCAAAGTATGAATTGCCTGAAACTCACCTCGGGACAGGCTGAAGACTAGTATGAGAAGGGCTCTTAGGATCTTAACACAAGATGGAGCAGCTGACTCGAAAAAGCCGTGCTTTACTTCAGGCATTATAATGCTGGTGAGTTGACTTGAGAATGAAAATTAAAATGTTTGCTGATTTTTAGTTGTGGAGTTCAGTGTCAGTAGTGAGTTCGTATAGGGAACTAACACTGAGATCTGCTGCAGCAGAAACTGAAGCTTTTTTAATGATTGTTTTATCAGGTCAACTCCCCTTTCTTCTCCTCCCAATCCTTCTTCCTTCCTTTCCAAAAAGAATGCATCTTTTAGTTTCAGGGAAGATATGCTTCTGTAACTTGTTAATGACTCTCCTGCACACAGCCCTGAACATTCTTTGCAGTCGTTTGTTAACACAGTTAAAACGACCAATTGATTCCGAGCTCACATTAATGACTAACCAGAGCAATGCCAGGAATTACACGGCATTATCTATTTTGGAGGTCATTTAGGGGGAAAAAAAGGAAGGTGCCAGTAAAAGGAAAAGGAAGTTATTGTAATATGCCTTACCTTTTACGGTAACACCACTGATTTACTGAATGGACGCGTGTGGTCAGTTCTGTTTTGTGACTTTCAATTATTTTAGACACTGCATCTTTTCATTTTGTTTATTGTGTTGAGCCATAGTTGTTGTATTGTTGTGCTAACCACACATAGTTCCTTTTATTTGGCAGGGTTCTTCTGTGGTTTTACAATTAATAGCTATTTTTTCTTCATTAGATTTTCCAGTGGAAGCAACTTGAAAATTTGTACTTTCGCGACAAGAAGTTTGCAGTTGAAGTGCACGATCCTCGCAGGTAAGATTTTTATCTCTCGTTTACTGCCCTGACTATGAAATGGCCTGTGTCTCTGTAGGCTAGAGTGTTTACGATCAACACGTTTGCAGAATCAACAAGTTTTAATGAATCTGTTCTCCCCCATGTCTGGATTTGCTAGTACTTATGTGCCATTCCAGAGCAGCTAGAATTTGGCAAATTATTAAATCCAGCCTTAATTTTTTGAAGACTTATTTTATGTCCAAGAACTACAGAAAACCAATTTCAAAGCATGGACTGAATTCATCAATTTGTCAAATTCTGTGCATGCTGAAATAGTGTAAATCTAGACCCAGATGGAATTTCTAACCAGTGATGATTTAATATAGCCATTAAATGTCGTTGGAAGTGTTTAGAAGTGATTTCAATAATAAATCAGACTCTTTGGATAAAGGCTGTTTAGAATACATCTACATTTATAGAATGAAGTGAATTCTTGGTAGCTTTACTAGTAGTACACTTTTGCTGGTAAAAGTAATTATGGGTTTCAGAAGTATAAAAGCTATATTAATAGTCATTGCTAACTTTGCACTCATTGAATCTGAGTTTAATTTTTCCAGTGCTTTTTAAGTGCACGTTTTTTTTAAAATAAAAATTTTGAAATCATTATTGATTAATTAAATCAACATTCGGTGTGCAAGTTGTGCTGACATGCTACCTTGATGAGGTTCTCTGACAATGGTGAAACTAAGAATAACGTGAATTTTCAAATAAACTTTATTTTTATATTTGTGAAAATAGTAGCATCCCCTTTAGATATGCAGAAATTATTCTCAATTCAATTTTGCTGAATTTAAATTATTGGTGTCAACTCTTTAGTGGAGTCTGATGTTTCACACAGTGCAAGTTTTCCTGTAGTAACCTTGCATCTTTTTGTACAGTTTCACTGCACACTTCTCTGTCAAAGCAGCTGCAATCTGTTTTCTGCATTCCTTTTCCCTTGTCAGATTAGTTTCTGGAAAAAGTGGCATAACAAATGCATCAATTTTGCTGGCTTCTAGCCATTCTAAGCCTAATGTCTGAAGAAGTCAATATATTTCAGCAAGAAAATTTGGCTGTTCAGCCATCCATTGGAAAGGGGGGAAAGAAACAACTGAACAGATTTTTGTTAACCGTTTGTGTTCAGCACGCTTGATTTGTTGTGGTTGATGACCTGCAAGTAGGTAGAAGATTCTGCTAACATAAAATCTAATTGTAACATTGTAGACACACTTGCCTTGAATAAGGTAATGGGGGCAGGGGGGAGACCCCAAACCATCTCAGGTGATTCTGCTAATACTTTAACAGCCACATTAAGGCTAATGTAACTTTCCACTGCCCAATGAGCATTGACCCAGTTGAGATCAGGTCAATCAACAAAGGCCAGGAATTAAAAGGAATTTCTGTTCTGTCTGACTCAAGGTCATTGTGCTATATAATTGCTATATAAATGTACTTTGCTGAAGCCCTGTTAACTTTTCTAAAAATGCAGCAATAATGCACATTTTTTTAATAGAAGCACAAGTGGTGGCTTGTATCAAAATCTGGATCTAAACTTTAGAGCAATTTGGCCATCACGTTACTATGTTTTTTGTAAGATGAAGGCATTGATGAATTCTATCACATGCATGTTTGGTTTTGCAGAGTGCCATTGTCGAGAAGAACCTTTGGGCAGAGTGCGTTGGTAGTAAACACATGGTATGCGAGCACCTCACAGATAAAGTCCATTTGGGTGATGGCAATCAGTCAACACCAGTTCTACTTGGACAGAAAACAGAGCAAAGTAAGTTGTCAAGTCAAAAGAGTGGAATTTAATCTAAATTGAGTGAAACACTTGTAAGTGAGAGTGTGAGCAATTGAATCCCTTTTTATTTAGAAGTGTGATTCATTACCCCTAAATTGTGAGTGATCCTTATTGTGACTCTAGAAGATGTCATTTGATCCAGGATTGCTTTTTGTTGTGCACCTGTAGGCAAAGATTCCATCAGCTAGAAGTATCAGTGACATCGCAATGGACTTGACTGACACAGGAACATCAAAAGCTTCTAAATTAGCAACTGTGGATGGGAAAAATCCACTCATTACAACTAGTAATGGCAGCCTAATCTCCTCAGGTAAAAAAATGGGTCTTGTGATTTTTAATATGCAAACAATAAATAAAGTTTTGAAATTGAAGATGCCAGCTTGGTATTATTGAGTATTCTTAGACATTTGTTTTTTTTGTTTAAAAAGTCATTATTTGGAGATAACCAATGTTTTACTTGGTTTTCCAATTTGAACAGTTCACATTTGAGTCATTTGAACACAAGGAAATCAACTGACATCTCTCATTATCTCTTCCTTTAATGGTAAAGCTTCATTATTAAAAATTGGGAAGTCCGAAGAAAGTTAAAACCCCAAACAAATCATTTTGTCTTTGTAGTAATTGTAATATTTCCTGGTAAATAATTTTGCTTGTTCCTGTGTTTTTAAAAAAAATACAAAAACTACACAGCTCAGATAAAACTACAAAGAAACCTGTTCCTTCGGGTATATTTCAGTAAACTAGACTGTGGCAACAATTTAAAAGTAATTATGCAAAGTAAGTTACTGCAATAATATTAAATATGCAAGAAATTGTGTAACTCAAATCTTTAATTCGCCTTGTCTTCCCAACGTGAAAGGCGCTATACAAATGTAATTTTGTTGTTGTTGTTAATTTTCACGGAACCTATACTATCCTGTGTCCTCTCGCCAGGAATTAGGTCAATAATTTTAAAGCAAAGTTTCTATATTAGTTATGTTGTAATTTTGATGAAATTCCTGTTAAGCTGCATCCTGTTGGTGTGCTATGTTCACAATAAGTCTCGGAAGTGTAACATTTCATCCTCTCATCCCCATCTCCAGGGGAGGAAAAAATCTTAAATACTTATTACTGCTGTCTAAAACATAATTCGAAACACTCTAGATTTGTGCTGATGAAAGAGTTAAGCCTATTGCTATGTGTTTTGGTGATTTATTGCTTCTTATCTCAACTGTCCTAATCTGGTTCATCTCATCAGTGCACAACGATAAATCGAAACCCACTTGGCAAAAATATGTAACAAAAACAGAGAGAGCTGGAAAAACTCAGCAGGTCAGGCAGCATCTATGGAGATGACCATAGACCTTCTGACGAAGGGTTGTGGACCTAAAACGTTGACTCACTTTCCTTTCTCCATAGATGCTGTCTGACCTGCTGAGCATTCCCAGCTCTCTCTGTTTTTGTATCAGATTCCAGCATCTGCAGTATTGTGTTTTGTTTTTTGGCAAAAATATGTGATGGTTATCAGTCTGTATCTGCAATGAAAATCTTACAGAACAGGACTGTCAAGTCACTGGAATGACTAATATCGCAAAAGCACAAAAAAGTAGTGGTTTCTGAGTGTGTTAGACATAAATTCTAAATCTGCTCTGGTCTGCCTATATTATTGCAATTTTTCCCTCCTTTGTTTTGCATTATTAACACCTCTATTCCCCTGCTTTGTTGCAACCCTCCCTCCCAATTTGTTTTGCATCATTAACACCTCTTTAATCCATCACCCCCTGTCCTGTACCCCATTTTCTCCTTTGTCTTCCTTGCCCTGACTCCCTCCTCTCTGTTAGCCCTTAAAAGCCTCTCCCTCCCAACGTGCCCCAGTTTTGACGATGGGTCGTGGACCCAAAACGTTGACTCACTTTCCTTTCTACATAGATGCAGCTTGACCTGTTGAGTTGTTCCCAGCGACTTCTGTTTTTGTTTCATAACTTCTAAATCACCGTTTTCTTCTTTTTTTTGAAGAACATCTCTTTACTCTGTGTATGCAAGTGTATAAAATACTTTCGTAGACAAAAATAAGTTACATTGTCGAACCAAATGTCCAATTATGATTGGTAGAAGAGTCACTGCATTTAATTTCATTGTTCCCACTTGGGGAGGAAGTAAAGTCTGGTTTCAACCAATTCCTGTTGCAAAGTCCAGTCCTGTAACTATTCATTATGACCAGGTGGAGTTTGGCATTAAGTGCAGCTTACATTACTGTGTGTTCAACTATGAATAAAAATCAATACTATGTATAGAGAGCAGTTATCAGATCATGATCCTTTGTTTGGTTTCTAGTTTGCATCATTAACACCTCTATTCCCCTGCTTTGTTGCAACCCTCCCCCCCCCACTTTGTTTTGCATCATTAACATCTCTTTAATCCATCAGCCCCTGTCCTCTACCCCATTTTCTCCTTTGCCTTCCTTGCCCTGACTCCCTCCTCTCCGTTAGCCCTTAAAAGGCTCTCCCTCAGATATGAGAAGCCGCACGGCTATGCTCCTTAATGTTTTTTTATAATAATAATACTTGCATCAGCGCCTTATCACGTCTTCTAGATGACTCAGAGCGCTTCACAAATTATACTGTACAGTGAATTCACTGTTTTGTGGATAAAAGGTGGCAGCCAATTGCACACAGCAGTGCCCCACAAACATTCGTGGATTAAGCGACCGAATTATTTATTTATATTTTGTCCAACTTCCCCAAACTAAAGTTTTAATCATAGAATTGTACAGCACAAAAAGAGGCCATTCGGCCCATCGAGTCTGTGCCGGCTCTTTGATAAGAGTCAGTCCCACTCCCCAGCCCTTTCCCCATAACCCTGCAAACCCGTCTCCTCAAATACCCACCCACCGCGTTTTTAAAAGTTGTTATCGAATCGGCCTCGACCATCCTTTTAGGCAATGCGTTCCAGATTCGAACAACTCGCTGCGTAAAAAAATTTCTTCTCATCTCCCCTCTGCTTCTTTTAGAGACTATTTTGAATCTGTGACCTCAAGTCACCGACACACCCACCAGTGGAAACAGTTTTTCCCTTTCTAACCCATCAAATCCCCTCATGATTTTGAAGACCTCTATTAGGTCTCCTCGTAACCGTCTCTGCTCCAATGAGAATAATCCTAACCTCTCGAGCCTTTCTTCATAATCAAGGTAACTCATTCCTGGTACCATCCTCGTAAATCTCCTCTACACCCTTTCCAATGGCTTAACATCCTTCCTGTAGTGTGATGCCCAGAATTGGGCGCAGTATTCCAACTGAGGCCTAACCAGTGTTTTATATAGGTTAATCATAACCTCCTGACTCTTGTACTCTATGCCCCTATTTATAAAGCCTGGTATCCCATATGCCCTTTTTACAGCTTTATCTACTTGTCCTGGCACCTTCAAGGATTCATTTACCTGCACCCCCAGGTCTCTCTGTTCCTTCACCTTCCTTATGATTGTATTACCAGCCTATATTGCCTCCCCTCATTCTTTCTACCAAAATGCATTACTTCGCATTTCTCCACATTGAAACTCATCTGCCATGTGTCTGCCCATTTTACCATTCTGTCTATGTCTTCCTGCAGTTGGCTGCTATCCTTCTCACTGTTTACCACCCTACCTAACTTTGTGTTGTCCGCAAACTTGGAAACGGTACTTGCTATTCCCAAGTCCAGATCATTTATGTATATTAAGAAGAGCAGTGGTCCTCATACTGATCCCTGGGGGACACCACTGTACACTTCCCTCCAGTCAGAAAAGCAGCCGTTCACCACAACTCTCTGCTTTCTGTCTCCCAGCCAGTTCTGGATCCATGCTGCCACTCTCCCTTTTATACCATCTTTCTTACAAGTCTTTCATGTGGCACTTTGTCAAATGCCTTTTGAAAGTCCATATAAACTACATCAATTGCACTACCTTTATCCACCCTCTCCGTTACTGCATCAAAAAATTTTATTAGGTTTGTTAGACAAGATTTGCCTTTACCAAATCCGTGCTGGCTGTCCCGAATTAACCCATATTCTTCTAAGTGAAGATTTATTCTGTCCTGGATTTATAGTCTCCAGGTGTTTCCCCACTACTGATGTTAGGCTGACTGGCCTGTAGTTCCCAGGTTTGTCCTTCTGTCCCTTTTTGTGTACAGGGGAGTAACATTGGCCACTCTCCAGTCCTCTGGCACCACCAGAAGAATCAAAATCCAACGAAGATTGAAAAATTGTAACCAAAGCCTCCACTATTTGTACCCGTGCCTCCCATAGTATCCTTGGCTGCATCCCGTCCGGACTGGGCGACTTGTCTACCTTCAGCCCAGTCAACCTTTTCAGTACTTCCTCTCTGTTTATACTTATCCTATCCATTTCCTCTACCCTCTCCTCCGATACTGCGGCATTTGGTGCATCCACTTCTTTTGTGAAGACAGATGCAAAGTACTCATTCAGTACATCAGCCATGCCCTCTGCCTCCACAATAAGATTTCCGCCTTGGTCCTTAATTGGCCCCACCCTACCTTTGACTAACCTTTTTTTCTTGATATATTTGTAAAATATTTTAGAATTCCCTTTAATGTTACCCGCTAACCTTTTTTCGTATAATCTTTTTGCCCCTCTTATTTCCTTTTTCAGTTCTCTTCTGCACTTCCTATATTCTATTTGGTTGTCTTCTGTATCTTGGGTTTGACATTTGTCATACGCCTCCTTTTTCTGCTTCATTCTAGATACAATTACCTTCGTCATCCAGGGAGGTTTGGATGCCCTACTTTTCCCTTTTGTGGGAATGTATTTATTCTGTCCCCGAGCTATCTCATCCTTGAAGACTTCCCACTGCTCTTTAGTTGTTTTACCTGCCAATCTTTCTTTCCAGTCCACCTTGGCTAGGTCCCTTTTTAACTCACTGAAATTTGCCCTCTTCCAGTTGAGTATCTTCACCTTAGATGGTTCCTTGTCCCTTTCCATATGCACTCTGAATCTAATGATATTGTGATCACTATGGCCCAGATGCTCTCCCACTGAAACCTGCTCCACTTGCCCTACTTCATTCCCCAGAACTAGATCCAGCACTGCTTCCTTCCTCGTTGGGCTGGAAACGTACTGATCAAGAAAGTTGTCCTGTATGCATTTTAGGAATCTTTCCCCCTCCTTGCCCTTTGCGCTGTTGTTTTGCCAGTCTATGTTGGGATAATTAAAGTCCCCCATTATCACGACTATTGGCCTTGCATCTGTCTGAGATCTGCTTGCAGATCTGCTCATCTATTTCCTTCCCACTATTTGGTGGTCTATAGTATACCCCTACCAGCGTAACAGCTCCTTTTTTGTTCCTTAACTCTAACCAGATAGATTCCGTTTTGGGGCTCTCCAGCACCTCAACCCTTTCCACGGCTATAACTGTATCATTGATTAAAATTGCCACACCCTCTCCTTTTTTTCCTTCCCTATCCCTCCTGAATACATTATAGCCAGGAATATTCAGCTCCCATTCCTGTCCTTGTTTGAGACAAATCTCTGTTACTGCTACTACATCGTATCCCCCTATGACTTGAGCCTGCAGCTCACCAATCTTGTTTGCTAAACTCTGTGCATTTAGGCACATGCACTCCAAGACCGACTTGACCTGTTTTGCACTCCCCCCCCCCCCCCCCCCCCAGTTGTAGTTCTCCATTTTCTAGCTCTTCGTTTTTTGCATTCCCTTCCCCCTCAAAACTAGTTTAAACCCTCCCCAACAGCATTATTCAGCCTGTCTGCAAGGACATTCGCCCCAGCCCTGTTTAGGTGTAACCCATCCATATGGTACAGGTCCCACCTCCCTCAGAACTGGTCCCAATGATCCAGAAACCTGAAGCCCTCTTTTCTGGACCATTTATCCAACCAAGCATTCATATGCTTGATCCTGTCATTATGGTACTTATTTGCCCGAGGCACAGGGAGTAATCCAGAGATCACCATCTAATACTAGAGAAGAGTCTGCAGATATGGTTTCTGAGTACACTCTCTACAATTACATCTGAGAAATTGATCAGACCATCGTGCATTGGAATGACTTTGCAAAAATGGAGAGAAGAAAGGGATTTTTTAAAAAAAATTGGTGTTGATGTATTTTGATAAGAACACGTCCCATGCTCATGGATTCTATAATTCCACTTCGGATCGTGAAGTGACCCGTAGACAATCTTGTAAAGGACAAGTCTTTCAGTGCTGCTGTTCTATGTCTCAGTGCCCAAGGCAACTTTTAAACTACATGAAGCCTTGCTGCATTACATCTTGCTTACAGTTTTCATAGTTACTATAAGGAGATGTTTAAAATAATGAAGGCGATTAACAAGCTAGCTACCTTATTCAGATGTCAGTAATAGTAGTAGTAATAATGTGTATTCATTCAGGTTCCCAGGACTCTGAAGTCAGTGATGAGCAAAAGAAAGAGAAGCTGATTGAATTAAAGCAACGACAAAGTACATTGCAGGAAATCCTTGGTCAAAAAATGGAAGAATTGAAGAAAATTTGTTTGCGGGAAGCGGTAAGAATAATAATCCTTGTTCTGATAGCGCCTTAAAATCTCAAAGCGTTTCACAGATAATTGCTGTCAAATGTAGTAATACTTATTTGTAGATAAACATTTTTTTTTAAAAAATCAAAATGGAGTACAATGTTAATGGCATTTTCCACCAGATAAATGTTGCATTAAATGAGTGCTTTGCAAAGCTGTATTGAAACAGCTGGTTAGTGAAATGTTTAACTTGGTGTCGCCTCCTTTATTAACTGCACATTGGGACTGGCCTGAATTTCTTTTGCACCTGGATTGCAGGAGCTGACTGGCAAGTTGCCGAAAGAGTATCCACAAACAACAGGAGAAGAACCTCCGCATATTAGGCGACGTGTAGGCACAGCTTTCAAACTGGATGACAACCTCCTGCAAACTGAAGAGGCAAGTACAGTAAAGAGACCTGATTAACACACGTAACAGGCAACTAAGCCGTTAAAGTAGCTTTTTTTTAAAAAAATTACCCGTTCATTCTCATAATAATAATCTTAAAATTAGAACTAAGCCATTTAAGAGTTAAATTAGGAAGCATTTTTTCACACAAAGTGTAGTGGAAATCTGGAGCTCTCTTCCCCCAAAAGGCTCTGTGTGCTAGATCCATTCAAATTTTCAAGACTGAGGTGGATAGATTTTTTTTAGGTAAGGGGATCAAGGTTTATGGCGCATTTGGAGTTGAGGTACAGATCAGCCATGATCTTCTAGAATGGCAGAACAGGCTTGAGAGGCTGAATGGCCTACTCCTGTTCCTATATTCTTTGGTACTTAAGTATTAACTCATTTGATGGTTTGTATTTTCTTTCAGTTTCATTCAGACAGGAGAGGAAGTATATATATTTTTAAATTCTCTTTGAAAGAATAATGAGATGAGGTTTTTTTTTCAGGATCCCTATTTGCAAGATGTGGAGAACAAGTTTGTAATTCAACAGAAGATTGTGGAAGCTGCGAGGAAACTTGCCAATGACCCTGACATCTGCAAGAACCTTAAAAAGAAGAGGAAACTGGACTACATTGACGCTTTGAAAAAGCTTCAGGAAATAGAGAATGCGAGTAATGAATACAGAATAAAGTGTGGGAGAAAACCCACACAAAGGGCGTCCCTCATTGTTTCAGGTAATAAAGCCGGGCTTTCAGCCTCTCTGCCTCCACACTCTGGAACTCCATCCCACTGTCCCTTCGCCTCGTTTCCTCCCTTGCCTCCTTCAAGACCGGTCTCAAGACCCTTCTCTTCAACCGTGCCTTCGATCTCCCTCCCACCTCTCTGCCTTCCCTCACCCCTACACCACCCCTCCTCCATGCTCGGGCCCTGACACCTGATTGTTCATCGCTTTGGGACGTCCTCCCAACGTAAAAGGGGCTCTATAAATGTAATTTTGTTGTTATGATAATGCTTGCATTTGATATAGCACTTTACACATCTTCTAGGCATCTCAAAGCACTTCACAGAATAGACTGTAAAGTGAATTGACTGTATATTTGTGGGCGAAATGCGGCAGCCAATTGCGCACAGCAGTAGTAACTGTACAGCATCTTAGATATTATTAGTGACATTTGAAACTGTGTAGAACTGGGAGTCCTGTAGCTTAGAAGTTGGAGCACTCACCTCGTAAATGAGGGGACCTGGGTTTGATTGCCAGCAAGGCAAAACGTTGGGCAAGGTTCCTGACCCCACACACTTCTGATCACCTAGCATTAAGTAGGAAACTAATTGTTAGTTGATTGTTGCTTTTCCGGGGGTAATAATCGCTTCAAAAAATAATAATAATAATTTGGTCACTCAGTCCACGATTGTAGGACACTGCTGTGCACAATTGGCTGACACATTTCACCTATAAAATATAGTCAGTTCACTTTACAGTATATTCTCTGAATGCTTTGAGATGTCTTGAAGACATAAGGGGCTATATCAAATGCAAGGATTAATTAATTTCAAATATAAATGCTGTGTTTGCTTCACTAAAGCATTCTTCTACTGTTTGCTTTGAAGAATCTGTCAATGAACCATATGGAAATAAAAGGTTAAACAATTTGCAGGTCACATTTGGCAATAAATTTGTTGTAACCTTTTAACATACCACACAGAATTACAAATCTACAAACTTCTGCATTTTCCTTCTTACTTAGATGAGGGCATCCCTTCAGAGTGCAGTTCTTTGTCGGATACGAATACAATGGATGATGGTATGTTATGAAACCTACTGTGAATGTTAACCTTTCCACGATACATTGACCATGACTTTTCAACAGCAGGAATCTGGTTTGAGTGGTTCAGATCTTATCGAGATTTCGCAATCTTCGTTCCTTCATGCAAGATTGAGTAAATGATTGTGAACTGCCCTTAAAATGTAAACTGAATTACTATAACTCTACGTTGATATCATGATTAGTCAATTATTTTATTATTAACCCCTGACTGAGTTTAGCTCGATGTGCTTGTGGATTGGGTGGGGAGGAATCATTATAATTTGGACTCAGTCTACCTGTGCTAGGGAGTGCAATGTAAGGCTGGCCTTTTGCTCCTGATCGTTATGCTGTGACACCGATAATAGAAATGTACAAGACAGAGGAGGCCATTCAGTCTGTTTATTCAGTGTTGGTATGCTCCACCAAGAAGCTATCCAAACTGTATTTCTTCTGCCGTTTATTAAATTCCCCCGTTGTCTTTGCTCTAATAACCACCCCTGGTAAATCATTCCATACCGTGACAACTCTCTCGGAGAGAAGTTCTTCTGAATCTCTCCTTGTACTGCCCCAGTAATGGACTTGAATTTATGTCCTCCAAACTACAACTTGCTGGAAAAAGCATCAGAATCAACTTGAGACAGGGACGGACAGTAGTGGGCTGAGCTGCGATGTTACCAATGGTAAAGGCAGTCTGCGAATACTCCCCCATCAGGCACGCCAATGAAGAATGGTCTCTTAGACATATACCAGATGGCTCCTGATGTATGTGAACTCGTACCTTGCATGAGCACATTTGGGAAAAGAGAAGAGGGAGACACAAGTAATGTGTACCTTGAGTAAATAGCAGTACTTTGCACTGTGACATTGTTACTGTGACATTACTGATTATGTACATTGGTGAAAAATATATTTTTAGCTCTTTGTAACTTCTGCCTTTTATTGCATTTGAATGGCAGATGACCTACGTACTGTACAGAGACAAAGATCCTTTTCTAGCCAGCAAACGCCAAGACCGCTTCCTCCACAGTCCCTTGAGATTAAGCACAGTCGACAGAGGAGGAGTTCTACAAGTGAACAGTTTCATGATAAGGGACACGTAAGACAACCAAGGTAAGAAATTCTTGGATTTACTGCGCTGTGTGTGTCTAAAAATCAATATATTTTGCTTTCTCTTGAGTTAACGTTAAAAATGCATATTTAAAATTTAGCTTTTTGAATTCTCTGCAAAAGTAAATCCTTCGATTCTTTGACGAAAACGTTTTGTTTTCGGCAAGCTGGAATCGTCAAGGTGCGTTGAAAAACTTAACTAATGAAATGAAAATGCACTGTATTCCAGATACATCAGCAATGAAGCTTACTACGTGCAGGATAGCTCACTGCGTAGTCACAGAGAACTGAGCTCAACACACAGCAGCCCTTACAGAACTCAAGGGAGGCAAAGCCAGGGAGGAAGAAGTATGCCAGCCACACCAGTTTTGACTCGTAACGCTTACAGCAGCAGTCATCTACGGTATGACCTTGAACAATAAGTTGTGTTTTGAAAAATTTATCACCGTAGTTTAAATAAGTGGTCTCATATACAACCAAGTCTGGTGACGAGCAGGATAGGATATTCAAGCGCTACGGGATGCCATCTGGCGTGAAGGGCGCTATATAAATGCTTGTTGTTGTATGTGTAACAGAAATACCTTAATAAGGAGCTTCATAAAATGAGCACGATATTTCCTGCCTTGTTTTTTGGTTGTTTGTTTTCCTGCATTTAATTTTCCTATGTAGCATTTCAGATTCACACAGAGCATCGCCAATAACTCCTGCGTAGATTTTAGTTTATTTCTAAACATCACCTGTTACCTGCTCTCTGATTACTGATAGTCCTTTGTCTTGTGATTAATTTGCATGTGCATATCAAGTACAAGATATCCAGGCTACCACTGGAATCGAAAATGATTGAAAGCGAACTCAATTGTTTCAATATTTAGTGAAAGGGACAGCTGGCTGAGACTTTGTAAAGTAGAAACTACATTAAAGTTGACTGTTGAGTTTTTTTATCTTGCATTTTCCTATCTTGTTGCATACAGACCTGAACTTTCCCCAAAGCACTTTAGACAGCGCAGCGGCAGTTTGGAATCTCAGCCGAACCAACAAGATGAGACTGTGAGTGAAACTGCAGTATTCTCCCTCACGCCAGCCCAAAGAAGTAACAGTACAGAACTGCTGGACGATGGGTCATCCTACACCAGTCAATCGAGTGCAGAGTACTACAGCTCAACAAACAAACCTCACCAATACTACAGCACCATGACCGTGGGCTGTCGGTCAAGAGAAAGAAGAAGGCACAAGAAACCAAACATTTCCTCCGCAACTTCGGGGAGCATGCCTAATTTAGCACCTAAGGACGGGAGAAATGGAGTTTATCAAAACTCCCATAACCAACCTTCATCTGACTACTATATTCCAGGATATCAACCGTACAGTGACTTTGAACCATGTGGATACACGTATGAAAATGACACTGAAGGTCACTACAATGTCAAAGCCCCGTACAGATCATTGCATTCTGGTGCTGAATACTATAGAGGTTACAGCCACTTTTACCCGGACGAAACTGATAGCATGTCTCAGAATCCATATGCAACCCTAAGGAATCCGCGTAGGGGAGGTGCTAAAAATGAACAAATCACCAAAAACATCCAGAAGGCCTTGGTAGCAGAAAGTCTTCGTGGCTGGTATGAGCGTGCCTCGACGCACAGGGATCACAGCCTGCAGGCAGGCTTGGACTCATACAGGGGCTCACAACAAAGTCTGGGTTTTACTTATATGCAAGGGCCATTTTCCACAACCAGCAGAGCTACAAGCTTTTCATCAGGTAGGTGAATGTCATGGAGTTGTTTTCCCCTCCATCAGGCATTTGATGCCATCATTTGTAGTCTAAGCTAATCTTCCCCATTGCCTTTTCTGAGCTCACATTCAATTCTATGAATTACCCATTTCCTCCTTTTATAGTAATTTTTGTTTTGCCCACAAAATACAAAGGCAGTCCACTTTACAGTGTATCCTGCAAAGCGCTTTGATACATCCCAACAACGTCATAAGTTGCTGTATCAAATGCAAGGATTGTTATTTTGCTACCAAATTGGTTTCCCATGTTATACTTAATTCTTTTTCTGCCCTTTATCTTTTTAAAAAGTAGCAATGTTGTAAAGTAGCAATGATTATAAATTTTACATTCTTCTAAAATATATTAATCAGGAGGGGATGTTTTTGCTATTTTTAAACTGCAAATGGAAAGAATGTGAAAACTCTAAAAGGACTCCTTCAAGTGAAGAAACATCAAGTCTGTGTTGTCTTTTGGTTAATGTTTAGGTTCTTTCTTGTCGGGTAATGGGTGCAAGTCCATTATGCCACAGTTCTATTTTATTGCAGTGAAAGCTCTTAGCTGATCCAAATTAACAGCAGAAGTTGCAATGATAACTGAGAAGTAGGTTGAAAAGTAGTGCGGAAATTGAACTCAAAAAGTATCATCATTGATTTTTAAAAAAAGGGACAGGCAACTTAATTAGATACAGTGAAGGAAAAGAGCAGAAAATTTATATGATATTGCTGGGTGGGAAAAAAAAACCTGGGCTTTATCTACATTGATATGTTCATGGCCCTGTTTTAAAGCTCATTATGGAAGCATTTGTGTCTGTGCTAGATTTAAGAGATTTGACATATCCATAAATTCCGTTCACGTTATTGTGTCTACCTGAAGTGCTTTATCCGGATCAGGATAATTTATGATTTAATGTGGATAGATTTCAGAAGAATCCAGCCAGCTACTATTGATAAAGATCAACAAAAATACTGCCCAGACAGGGAAAACGCAATGAACTGCATTGGAAGTAAATTAAGACAGTAAATTAATGTATGTATTTGACTGGTTTTAAGGACAGAAAATGCTTGTCTTGGAATTCTGCAGTGTTTGAGAAGCTATTGTATTCAATAGTCTATTCATACTATACTTGAAATCTCTTCTGATCACAGACTCCAGCTCAGAAGAGGGCTATTAAAGTTTAATCGCTTTGTTAATGACTGGTGAATACAGGGCAACCCCATTATAACATGACAGTCCAGGTTCATAATCTGAAGCAAAACAAGGCATGCCAAGCCAGTTTATCAAACTTGCAGTGTAGCACCAGCCCACAATATGCCAGCATTATAAATGCTTTCAACTGGGTACGTTCTGAGAGGGTTGCCTTGTTACGTAATATGTGGATGTGACACAGTGAAGGTAGTGTCCACAAATGCAAACTAGAATTGCATAGCTATTTTGCCAAGAATTGTATTGATAAATAGTCTATTATATGCTCTCTTTTAACTTTCAGATTGTCCTTTAGATCACTGTGGTCTTTGCTGGCCCTGTACAATCATACTTTCCTATAATCTTTCAGTAAAAATAAAGCATCACTAGATGTTCCAAAATATTGATATTAATAGTTATAATTTCTATCCTAGTCTCTTCAGCAATTAGCACAGGAACCTGGAGGAGCCAGCACACTATGGGTCTTCAAGAATATGATCCAGTACCTTATACAAGCTCTTTCAATAGCACCTACAGCAATACTGCACGACAGAGCAGGTGAGTGTCAGGAATGTCTGCAGAAAAAAGCAACCTGCTTAATACTGTTATCATGAAATGTCAATGTAATTTGGTTCACGTGTGTTCACATCGGGAATTTTTTTTTTTTAAAAAGACTACAAAATGTAACGTTTTTGAACAATTGCTCCACTTCCAGAAGCCAATTTCAGCCTAACCCATGTTTTATTGCATGTTCATGCTAAAAGTCTGCTTCAGTAAATATTTATCTCTAAAAAAAATTTTTTTTTAAAAAAAAGTAGAAACCTGAATTAGCAATGTCAGCTTTAAAATGTGCTTATATCAGTAGAAATACCTGCCATGTTACCGATCTGANTTTTTTTCTGCAAATAGGTTAAAGGGAAACATTACTATAGGATGAGTCTTTTGGTTTAAAGCACTTTTCCCTCTTGCATTATTAACTCCTGTAGATCTGAACACTGGAGGAGAAGAAAATGAACATTTCTCCTGACGGCCCTCCTCCCCCGCATGGAGAAAGGGTAGTGATTTAAAACACTCCTCTTTTACAATCATTTTTCTGTTGGAAGAAAACTGCCTTTAATTATTGTATCCCGTTTCTGCTGCTGTATTTCAAAACTGGTCCGATTTGTGTTTTGCATTTCAGAGTGTAAAAAGGTCAAACTCTGCATGTTTAATCATGTTCATTCTGCCAAACCTGCCTTGATTACACACCAGTGTGACTAGATTAACAAACTATAGGTAGATTTTTGTCTTTGTATCACCAAAATGGTACTTGAACTTTGGTTGGTGCCTTCTGCACAGGAGTAAAGTTCTTGGAAGCTTGACTGGTAGTGACACATGTTCATACTGTACCACATTGCTCCTGGAGTCCAGTTGCATTTTTATTAAAAGCCGAACACACACTGCAGCAAATCAACATAGGAACAAACAATTGAAAATCATCTTTGAGCGTAAGGTGACACCATTTGAGTCAACGTGGTCTATTGTTAATATTTTCACAATAAATCAAGAAAACTTTACCTTAATGTAATTTTTTTAAATTGCCTCTGTAAAAGAAGCAGGGATTAGAGTGATGGTAACTGATGTAATGTTTTGAGTAAAGTTTATGGATTTTTTTGATGAGCTAATAGAAATTGATATCGCACCTGATAGAAATTATCCAGTATCCTAATTGTATCATCCCATCATGAGTCACATACACACACCCAAGACATTGTATTGATCTTTCAAGCAATAGTAATTTTTTATTAGACAGTAAATAAAACTTTCAATGTCTGAGAGAGTAAATGAACTCCAAAGTGTACTGTCGAGCCTCTTAGAATGGGAAAATCCCACGTTTAAACATCACTCTGTACTAAGTTGGTTAAGACAATGTAAGGAAATGCTATAATTGACTTCAGCCAGACATTCATTTCCTGAGTGACGCACTGTAACCCTTGCTGGATAAGTGCATGTATGTGGAAATAGCGACAACCAGATCAGCCCCAGGTGGGCTCACAGTTGAATAGTCTCTTAACACTCACTATTCAGGCTTGAACATGAAAAATGCCCATGTGGGTAAGGTAGGAAAGGACTGATGACAACTGTGGAGTTGTTCCCCAATAAAATTTCACGGCCTTGAGAAGAGGAGGAAATTGACAAGGGGAATATCTAAATAAATAACAATTTCTTATTTTGCTTGTCGGTCATTTTTTTTGTTTTGTAGGCGTAGTTCCTGCATCTCCTTTGACGATCCTTTTTCTGCTGAGTTCCACCATTTCCTTGCCGTTGGTACCGCTCCTACCAGACACTCGTCTGCCTCTTCCTCCACCTTTTCCTCCGCTTCTTCCACTTCCTCTTTTCCTCACAAAGAACAGGAGAGTTTACCAATATTTTCTGAGCACAACCAGCACCATATCTACAGAAACGAAATATTCATTAAATACTCAAATTGAAATTGTAGTCAGCGGTAGTAAGTATGCTCACATGAGTGTGTGTGTTTGTGGTGGCTGATAACTTTTGCTGTTTTGCTAACAAAAAGCTTAGCAAGCTGAATTGGTTCCTGTATCGATTTTTTTATACGGATAATTAAAGCAATGTGTAAAACGTGCTTTAACAGCTTGTTGCAAAATATAATCTTGAGTTCTGCATCAAGATGGTGAAACCCTAATACATTTCCTGTGTTGCTGCTTGAACAAATGGGTAAATTGAAGAGTTCTGAAACCCAATCCTGAAACGCTGATATTTTATCTAAAGACTGTTTTCTCCTTGACTGTTACTGTTGAGTTCTGAAAATGTCCGCAATTAAATTATGTCCATATGAAGATGTATTTGAGATGTTGAAAAAACCCCACCAGTTTAGTTTTCAAATCCAATTTCTCTATTGAATGATTAACATCTCCATGCTAAATTACTGCATTGTGTCTTGGCAGCAAGATCCTCGCTCTTTTGCTCTTTGCCTGTATGTATTGAGCTATTAACCAATAAATTGCGTAACCTGTAGCTGTAGAAAGCTTATGAGTCTTGTGCAACTGTTCAAATATATAATCGATTAATAATAAAAAGAGGCTTGTCAGTTATTAAGTTTCCTTTAATTCATAATTATTCACTTATTTTGTAAGTATAAGTGAAGCAGTATTTCCAGTAACAACCTCTTCTCTATCCAGTTTTGTTTGCGTTTTAAGAAGACAATTTTCTCTAATAATAATAATAATACTAATGAAGAAGATTGAAACTTTTATGTGATTTCTCAAGCTCCACAGACTACCCTGTTATGAAGTCTGTATTCCATCTATGGAGCGAGCACTGTTTTGGCCTGTAATAAAGTTATCAGTGACCTTGTTTGGCAACATCAGCAGCATTTGTACAACCCTAAACAAAAATTATTCACCCTGAAAATTCTACTGATGTGTATGAGACACAATTAAGATGCTTAACCAGAGATGTGCATGAACAGCTCTATCAAGCTTGGAGAGCTGAGTGAATATAAAAAGCTGACAAGCCTCAGACTTATAGGAGATGCTGGAAGTTTAATTACTAAAGTGAATAGAGCACTTAATTTGAAAGTTGTTTTCCCACACTTCCCTTCACTATTGTCCTCGTGCAGTCTCATCAGTGCATGATCTAATATGAGCTATGATAGCACAGGGCACGATTGATTGTGACAGCCATGTCTTGCTCCTATCTGCAGTATTTCACATCTCAAGACCTTGGTACAATTAGTATCCAACATGGCACTGGAGTTCCGTAAAGGCATCATCCGACTTACAAACTTTCCACCAGTGAAAGGAATACAACCAATAACATGAATTCAGCTTACGATAGCCAGGCCATGCTGAATGTCCCAAGCCACTGTCAAAGATGTCTTTTTGGGTCTAAATCATTTTTTTTCCTGTAAGATTGGTGGCCGAGTTCTCAGCCATTCTATCCCTGTTCTCTGGAACTCCCATTTCAGATTTCATGTCATTTCCCTTTCTTGTTGCCTTCAAAATCCATCTTAAGATCTATCATTTGACTGTTCCTTCAACCACTTCCCCCACCCCTCACTACCATAACTACCAGCTTAGGCTCACAGTCAGTTGTTAGGATAGCTTACAAAATAGCTATAGACCTTCATTCAAAAAAAGGGAATAAGCTTGCTAAACTGCACTGCATTTTGTCACAGCAAAAGGTATTCAATGAGAAATAAAAGAGGACCGTTCTAGTTTATGTGGAGCATATGGGAGAATATGTTTTCTTAAACTAACTGGAGGTCCTGTTCCTGTGAACTTCCGGCAGTGGAGATTACTTAGAAACTAAAGTTGCAGTAAAGATGAAATTTGCTTTAATGCTTTTAAATTCAGATAATCTCTCAATTTAAAGTTTCTTCTGGGGTTCTTTACAATCTTTTTAACAGCATTTTGTTACAAAATATTTCCTAGACCTTATCCAGAAAGAACATACTTGGACAACGCAGACCGTGGCAGTCAGCTCGAGGAGGATCTATATGACGACGATGGTGATGATGATGATGAAGATGAAGATGATGAGCAAGTGTTAATGTGGCATGCGGACGCTAAGCCTGGGACACTGGTTTAAGTGACTGCCGGACAACTTTCAGCCTTTATTCAACATATCAATAACTTACTGTGTGTGCCTTGCATCTTTTGCCATCTATTCAAAAAGGTTTAATTCCACAAATGGGAACCACACTTGTACATTGCATTGTTTGCAGGAGATACTGTACCTGAAATGACAGAAAGCGTCTGACCAACTTGGTTTTTAAGAGCGTTTGCTTTACATATCGAGTTGTAAATTTAAATGCAATTTGAAATATAGGGTAAAATGCAGTGAGTGGATTACTTTATTATTGAATTGATAGTGCAGATAGATGTCACTTTGAATAAGTTTTTGATTTTTAAAAAGAATTAAATACTGTGAATGCAGCTTTCAAAATACCGTGGAAGTAGATGCTCTTTGATGTCAAGCAATTTCTGCAATTCAGGTCCTGTGATATAAAAAGAAACTACATATTTTGTGCTGCGGAGAACATAGGCTAGTGAAGAAAAGGATATATACCTTGAAGGCTAAAGTGAGTTTTTCACATTTTTAAATGAAGGATGATTTTGTGTTTTGATGGCAAGAAACTGGTGACTGTGTTACAGATCAGTGGACTTTGGAGTTTTGCTCGAATGAATTGGTGGAATTAGTGCCAATAAGTGATGAGAAGTGCATTTTGATAGAAATTGTGATGGTGTATTGTCTGCAAAAGGCAACCATTGTTTGAAACATTACTTTGGGTAATTTGCCTAATGTTGCTTTGCCAACACGTTTATTTAAAAGGAAGAAAACAACTTGGACCTGATGATCTAGCTTAGATTAGTGACCTTTATTCGAGGACCTCGGAACACTTACTGCATAGAAATAAATTAGCAAAAATACAATTAGATTGT
This sequence comes from Callorhinchus milii, assembly GCF_018977255.1. Classification (NCBI taxonomy): domain Eukaryota; kingdom Metazoa; phylum Chordata; class Chondrichthyes; order Chimaeriformes; family Callorhinchidae; genus Callorhinchus; species Callorhinchus milii. The sequence goes on from NW_024704753.1 coordinate 5,042,695, forward strand.
ATAGGTTATAGATGAGCCTCCGAACTGTATCGAAAAGAGTATGTGGAATAAAAAATTCATTTATTTTTTTTAAAAAAAGCACAATGCCAGATCATTGAAAAAATTGGCTAGTACTGTTGTAAAATCCAACGTTTTTTTTTAAAGTGATCATTCAGTTTATACAATGCAGATCTTGGCTGGCTGGCCCAGTGTTGGTACAATTTCTGCAATTCAGGTACTGTACTCTGCTCCTGAACCAGATGGATCAAATTATCTCAACACATATTAGTGATTCCCATTATTTTCAATGGGGATTTAAAGCCATTTTTGATTATGTTAAATGAAAAACGATTGTATGGCATTTACATCAAATGATGAGTATGTTACTTTGGGCCACAGTATGAAAGCAGCAAATGGCAAGCTGGGTAAATGTGTGGTGTGGTTCTGAGCCATGTTCCAGGTCCCAGGTTCAATCCCTGATCCATCCCGAGTCACTTGATCTCAACCGAAGCAACAGTAGGCTGCTACAATGGCCTTGGTGCCCCTGGTCGTGGGGGACGAAAAGGCAGTGTTCCCACTCCTGCCCAGTCAGCCTGAGTTGCCAGAATCAGGAGGGGAGAGGGAGCAAATGACATTGACGTTTCCACAAATTATGTAGGATATTGCTCCCTTCATTCTTTCTTCACTTGAAGGCGACTCCCTTGAGGCTACAGCTATAATGGTGAGGACAAAGGAGTAGTAGCTGGCAAGTTCTGTTCTGAACTTTATTAAAAAGTTGTGTTGGCAAAGGTAATAAAATGGAACATCTCCACACAGGATTATACCTGTGCAGTCAGTATACGTGGACCTGTTAATAATGTTTTTCATAAGATGAAGTACACATGAGGGTTACCCTTACCTCACATTATTTGGAAAACCCACACATTCACCAGTGTTGGCCTCGGGTGCTTTTATTTTTGTGGCATTTATACAATGCATGGAGTTTACAAGTTGATGTTTTAAAGACCTGGCCATTTTCTTCCAAGTTCTGATGGTGAATATGTGCTTCCCATGCTGGAATCCATGGAAAGGTGCTGTAATTTCCTTATTTTAAACAAGGAAAATGTTACAAATTTTGTTTCATATGTAAAATTTCTGAATGACTGTTTTTTGTGGGCATTTTTATTGTTGTTCTAAAGCATGTAATATATAGTAAACTAATTTGGTAAGCTGGTTCTTAGTCATTTTTTTATTCATTGAAAAATATCTGAATTCATGGTGGGAAAATTGTGGGAGGGAGGGGAGGGGTGGTCAGGAGAAAGAGCTTTTAACTTATTCTTTTGCATATTTGTACAGCTTTACCTGGAGAGATGTTTTTGTGTATGCCTTTACATAACACTCCTGTTTTTACTTGTTAATGTAAAAACATGCTTTAAACAGGAGACCAATAAAATAGTGTATGTAAATCCTTAAGTTCTATGTTTTCTGTAGTTACAAGATGCAACTCTGCAAATTGCAGACATCATCAATGGACCTATTCCGATTCTCATCTTGACAAGCTGATTAAAGCAATTTTACAGAAGGGTTCAATAAGCAACAAGCAAGAGTGGAACCTGACTTTTTTAAAAACCTCCCTACCCTCGTTTGAAGCTTTCTACCCCAAGTTGTCTCAGAATTTTATCTTTCACTGCATTAAAATTCTTTCCAGAAGTACATTCCTTGGAATGGTAATATAAATTTTACAGCATTCTTGTTTTTAGACCTCTGGGCTGCTACATCAAAAAGACTGTAAAGATTTGTACAAATCTGTAGTTCGTTTGATTTGGCACTTAAGGTAACTATCATTCAGCAATATATTGCTGGGTAGATTGAGGAATGTATGCGTGCTGGTATGAACATGCAACAGTGGAAAGTGGATGGAATGGAAAGAAACACTTTGCAGTATTAAATGGAAGCTGGACTACATGTTTATAACCTTGGGTATTCTCTATAATTCATAGGTTGTTGCTTATTGCAAGTTCAGAGACGGCATGACTTTAATCCTTTATGGATCTGAGCTCCTGGGGATGCAGTGGAGAGGCTTCCTCTGACCCATCTGCAAAGTCCAGGATCAGGCAGCGAGGTTGATTTGTGGCAAACACGGGAAGCAGCTACAGGGATATCAGAATCAAGCAGACATCTCTGTAGCTGCTTTCCAGAATTAAGTAAGCAGGGAGAGAGTGCACTTTCCATTCCAACAATCTATCTCTGGGATTTCCAAGTGTAGGTGTGATGAATGGAAATCTCAGCTTGGTTTGGATATTGTTAAGCACGGTGATGGGTTTCCACATGTGTCAAGACACCCGGCTGACCAAAACAAAATGACTATGGCAGTCTTTGCTGTGGTGATTCCCTTCAAATACTTAATACGGTTGGTGAAGAACTGTATGGATTGCACATTTACATTTCAGCTTGCAGTATTTAAGCTAAGGCCTTGCTATCCCCGCATTTTAATTAATAGACAAGACAGGCCTGTTCCTTCTTTAGTAAATAGCAAAATATACTTCTGGCCATAAACAAGCTGCCCCAAAAAACTCAGTTGGTAATGGGAGCTCTTGTTGCCAGATAATTTACATGTGTGTTGTCTGCAATCTGTGAAATATGATCTGATCATAATAATCATAAATAAAATTTGTCAATGAAGAACCTACATACCACTTCAGAGGATAGATTTTATCAAATTCAAGCGGAAAACAGTAGATATTGGTCTTAGTCCCTGTTTTAGGGATTAATTTAGCCTTTTATACACGTCATAAAGCATGTCTGGTGCTTTTTGGCTCCGAACTCTGTTTTTCTGTATCTCACCTATCTATACAGATGTTTTACTTGGAGCTTTTGTGTTATGATCTGGATGCTTCTGGCAACCAAACTATTTTCTCATAACTGCTCAGTGACCTAGGGCTACTGCAGACATCTGTTCTTGACCACATAGAGCATAATATGCTCAGTGGTGTTCAAAATCTTTGCAGGCAAGTCAGGCAGCATGACACAGGACTACAGTGACACTTGATTTCCTTCACTGCTGCATGATGTACATATATATTCAATTCAAATTACAGCTGGAGGCTATTACATGTTGAGATGGTGCTATTCATTTAACGCAACCACATTTTCACAAAACAAGGACGGATTTATTTTAACTTCAGGTTGAAATCAAGGTTATTACTGAAATTCTGAAATATCTGGAAAAAATGGAAATTAATTACATTTAAAATACAAGCATGATATTTTGCTGAGTTCAGATCGGACCTAGCAAATGTAATACTGCATTATCAAAAACTCATGTATTCCACAGGTCAATGATGATTTATTTAATGAGAACAGCAATATAAAACCTGGTAATGCAAAAATATCTCGAAAGGCTCATATCTGTCTAACTTCTAATAGATGCTGCATACTAATCCATGCATTTGATTACATAATAGCAGCATAATGGCTACCAAACAAACAGAGGAACCAAAGAAGGAGTCTGTTGAGCTTGTGTAAGTCGAAGTCAAATGCATATACTGAACCAGGATCATCTTTTAAAGGCAATTAGATAGATGCTTGAAAAAGCATATTACACACTAATAAGTGAACAAGAGAGGGTGTTTGGCAGAAAGCCTTCCCATTACAATGTAGATACCCATGAACTCTTAAGAATAAGATCTCTAGAGGAGAAACGCCAGCCGGCACTTCAATGTGCAAAAAGCCACTAAATGGGTAGGAAAAATAAATAAAATAAAATCATATTCTCATGCCAACTTTGGAAATCAAGTTATACAAAGTTCTCAGTAACTCCTCTCATTACCTGAAGTGCCTCAAAACTGACATCCATAATCTATGGTTTGTATTGAGTTCAAGCATTTGTGGGGAAAGCAATCGAGTACCTTAAGAAGAAGAGGTGCATAAATCCAAACTCCACACAATGAATGGCACCACCCAGATACAACAACAAATTGGATTTTATATAGCGCCCTCCACGCCGGACGGCGTCTCAGAGCGCTTCACAGTAACGAATCCCGGGGCCGAGCCAGGGGGAGGGGAAAGAGCCAGGAGGAGGGGGAGGGGGAGGAAGGTGACCAAAGGCGCGGTCGAAAAGAAAGGTCTTCAGTAGAGACCTGAAAATAGGAAGAAATGGAGCGAGGCGAAGGGAGTGAGGAAGGGAGTTCCAGAGCTTCGGGGCATAATGGCTGATGGCACGGCCGCCGAGGGTGGAACGGAGGACTCAGGGGAATGAAGGCAACGGATACTGTTTTGAGGAGAGAGGAGGTCAGAGAGATAGGGGGGGTGCAGAGGAGTGGAGGGATTTGAATACAAGAGTGAGGATAGACACCGAACCAAATACATTGGACAAACTAACTACACAGCAAAACAGCAAGGTGGCCTAGTCATTTGGCTCAGTTTTACCTTTCAAATAAAAGCAACAAAATACTGTATACATTGAAATTCAATATTTTCAAATGTTTATGTTACAGCTGCAATTCATGTTTTTCTTTGCAATAATTGAAAAAGTAAGGGCCTGTATTTCCTTGCAGGCTAATCTGTCACATTGTTAGTTTCAGGTCATTCTGACCTGTTCTCAAGTACTGAACTTCGCAAGAGAACCCTGTGTGATTTAAGTAATGGATATTATTTCCTCACAATATTTGCATAAGATGAAGTGTTCAAGTATCTGACAAATTAATATCGATTGGTTCTGCCTTCTCTTAAGTAAATGATGCCAGAATATCAATCTAAACTTGAATTTTTGGTTGTTATATTTTAGATTAATCTATTGATAACATAACAGGTGCTAATATTTCCATGTTGTTTAGGCACAAACAACTATTAAATGCAAAGTACAGTACTTATCTGGTTAATGCCTACCTGACTTATCAAGGCTCTAGGGGCTGTGAATATGTCCACACCTCAAGTCAAAGTGATGAGGCATACACGAGATATACAATTACAATAGAAATGCCAGGTTTTGTTAGTTAAACTTATCAGAGTTATTTGAGTCAGTGTTTCTGCCCCTCACTCACAGCATGAGTCAATGTCTTCAGGGCAAGGAAATTGGTGGAAAAAATATAGATAAAAATCCTTTCCCCAAATCCCATATTCCGTTACAGATAACTCACAAGGCAACAGTTAAAGCAGTTTATGTGAACTGCAGAAGCTGATACATACATACAATCTGTTTATATTAAATTGCAGATGATTCACAACAGTGCTCTCAGACCTGTAACTTGCACAGCAGGATGTTTTCCAATTTCTGGGGAAAGACCGACAATTCAACAACAACAACAAGATTACATTTGTACAGCGCCTTTAATGTTGGGAGGACGTCCCAATATATATATTCAATATATTCAAGCGGTATTATACACTGGATTTCCACTTCCAAATACAGGATCTCACTTTATATGTGTTTCTCTTCCTCACATTGTGCAGTTCCACATTTTCCCATTTCTTTCACGATAATTGACTGAAATAAATGACATTGCAAAATCCCTCCACCATTACATTAATTAACCAGTCAATTCATAATTACTTGGTGACTGAAAAGCTCATGCACATTCACAATGCAAGAAAATATTTAGGTAAGTGCTGTTTGGCATTTTGTTTGCATTTTGTGTTGGGGACAACAATGGTATCTCTTGGGATACACAACTTGCAGAAATACAAAGGTGTGTAAAACACTGCCACCTCGAGACTGGTGACAGAATTGTCATTTCCAGTCAAATATATTGGAAGGTTCAAAAGCTACTACTGATTTGTTGTATGCACGCCTCTGTTTACCTAGCAGTAAGTTGGAACCCAGTTGTTAGTCAATTGGCGGATCGCTTTCCGGGGGTAATAATCCCTTCAAAAAATAATAATTTGGTCAATCAACAATGACAACTACAACTTGGATTTATATAATGCCCTCCACGCCGGACGGCGTCTCAGAGCTTCACAGTAACGGATCCCAGGGCCGAGCCAGGGGGAGGGGAAAGAAGGTGACCAAAGGCGCAGTCAAAAAGAAAGGTCTTCAACCGAGACCTGAAAATAGGAAGAGAGGGTGCGAGGCGAAGGGAGTGAGGAAGGGAGTTCCAGAGCCTCGGGGCGTAGTGGCTGAAGGTACGGCCAGCGATGATGGAGCGGAGGATTGGGAGGACAAAGAGGAGGTCAGAGCGAAATCCATGGCTGTTCATGGGACGCTGCTGTACGCAATTGGCTGCTGCATTTCGCCCACAAAATGAAGTTAATTCACTTTACAATATATTCTGTGAAGCGCTTTGAGACGTCTCGAAGACGTGATAAGGCGCTATATCAAATGCAAGGATTATTATTACATCCCACTGGTACCTTCTTCAGAAATTTAAGAGGGTAGAAAGAGGTAAAAAGTAATTGACCCATTAAGCCCCCTCCCTTAAAAATTCATCCTTTCGAGACCTTCACACCCATCAGCTTTATTTCCTGAGGCAAAGTAGATGCACAGACAGATAGTCCCTGATGCCTCCAAAAGTAATCAATCAAAAATGTTCCTATCACCACCATTCAACCCAACCCTGCTTCCTTTCACTGACAAGTGACTAACCTTTCCTGCATGCAGACACCTCCACCTGTACACCACCTGTACACTTGTATCATGGCCATCACCTACAGGCAGCAGAGAAAGAAAAAGAGAGAAAACTGACAGAATTAAAACTAATGAATAAAAAGATATATGTGATAAATAAAAATATATTCTTGCCTATTTCTTTAAATTTATTATCTTTCTCTCTTGGCTTCAGGCTAATCTTTTCTTGCTTTGATCTTATTTTTAAACTCCGTTCAGATTTTCTGGCAGTTCTTCCTACACGTAATATTTTGCCCTGGTATGCGGGTTTTTTCTGACTAATATTTAATTTCCTTGTTTTGCTCCAGTATGTCCTTTGTACATTCCCGGCTTTGTTCCTCTGTGCATTTTTTTCCCCTTCTTATCTAATATTTATTTTTTATCTCTTCCATTTATTTTCCTCTCTGATTTGTTTCATTCGAATTCAAGATCCTCATCCTCGCCTACAAGACCATTCACGGCCTTGCTCCCTCCTACCTCTCTGACCTACTATCCCCCTACTTACCTACCCGTACCCTCCGTTCCTCTGGCTCCGGTCTGCTCCACATCCCCCGGCCCCAACCGCCCTACCATCGGTGGCCGGGCCTTCAACCTCTCAGCCCCGAGGCTCTGGAACTCCATCACCCAGTGCCTTCGCCGCTTCCTCCCTTTCCTCCTTCAAGGCCGGTCTCAAGACCTTTCTCTTTGACCGTGCCTTCAGCTTCCCTCTCGACTCTCTACCCCCTCCTCACTCCCTCCCTTCCCTCCCCTCACCCTGACCATTTCCCCCCTCCTCGCCCCCTCCCTTCCCTCCCCTCACCCTGACCATTTCCCCCCTGCTCGGGTCCTGACCCAACTGTACAGCGCCTTGAAACGTCCTCCCATCATGAAAGGCGCTCTATAAATGGAATCTTGTTGTTGTTGTATTACCTTATTTCCTGGATCTTATATCCAGCGCATTCCAACATGTAATTTGCAGTGCTTATAGAGGCCCCGGCTTGTTCTTGGTGTTGTTCCATGATACCTCAACTGTTTCCTCTCTGCCCCAAAGGCAGCTGGCTCCATTCCAGGGGCTTCTGGATTATCTGTGTACCTGTATGCAAAATATGAACCAGCCAACGTGTAACAGATGGGCTGATGCATGCGATGTCAGACAAGTCCAGTTTAGAATTTAAAAAAACATAACAAATGATCCTAATACAAAGGAAACCTCAAACAAAGTGCTATGAAGCAGATCAAACACCTTTCTTTCATCATGCGAGGGATTAAGTCAAAACACACAGCGATACGATTTAAAATAAATAGTGGGATCTGTATCAACTGGGGCATCTGAATGTTGCTGTCGCTGATGAGGCTGAGGATACCAGATCAAAATATTTTAAAGTCTCCACATTTCAACAACACCCAGAAGACAGAAAGAAAAATGTAAAATGATTGCCACATCTCAGATTCCAAATAATAATAATCTTTGCATTTTATATTGAGTTCTATTACATTGTCGAACTGTCTCGAAGCACTCCTCAAGATTCACTGTAGTGAAGTGACCTTATATTTGTTGACCAACACGGTAGACAATTTGCACACAGTAACGCAAACAGCCATGAATTGAATAAGCAGTTTTATCTGTAGGATTATTGGCAAGCACCCTGGTATATTAAATTTGCAAAGATGTTTTTGCAATTCAAGAAGATACTCCTTATGACTCATTTTTGGGTAACAACTGTGCAATGGTTGAGAGCTACTGTTCCAGAATGCTGTGTTTTCCTCCACCACTGCTATCCCTGCCGACCCTTTTCATTTGTGTTTGTCATTGTGATCTTTACTATATTATCCCCAAATGACGCACATATTTCCGTCTACATTCTTTTGTTTGTTGCTGAGTGTGGGGCAGATTGGAAAGCTGCAACAATTTGGTCTGATAATACAGGTTTGTGTGCAGGACTATCTCCCCATCTCTTTCAGCGATGACAGGTAAATAAATCTCAAAGGAAATCTTGTTACCAACCCTGTATCTGTTGCTCAGCCAACTGTGCAATGGGAAATCGAATCCTGAAGCAAATGTAAACCCATCAAGACCTATCTCTGACCTCCAATTAAAAATAGAGCCTAAGCATGTTCCGTCCATTTTTAATCTTAGGCCAACCCTTGATGTGGCTAATAAATAGCAGCGGCCTCATCTTCAGTAATATCTCAGAAGACAAACCCTAATATCAGGTTATTTCATCTCTGTCACCAACTGTATTAACTTACTCATGTTTATTGTACATGTATTTCAGAGAGATATGTGGAAAGGACAGTATATTGTACCTGTATATCATTGTAGACTGCAGTTGACTGAGGAGATTTGTTGCCAAGCATTATAATGTTACATTTGCCTGAGCAGTTCTTGAATAGTTGAATCATTAGTTCATTGGTTAATATAAAACTAAAGTCATCTAATACTTACATCATCCCTTTCTTGATTATGTATAAAATAGTACAAGGTAGAACAAGGTGGAGTCCTGTAGCTCAGTAGTTAGAGCACTCGCCTCGCAAGCGAGAAGACCTGGGTTGCATTTCCTCGGCAGGGTGAAACATTGGGTAAGTTTCCTTACTCCGCAATTGGCTGCCATGTTTGCATACAAAATATACAGTCAATTTACTTTATAGTATATTCTGTGAAGTGCTTTGAGACATCTCAAAGAGGTGATAAAGCACTGTATCAAATGCAAGGATTATTATTATTATATCAATTGCAAGGATTATTATTAACCAGTGTCAGATAATGCCATAAACCATGAGAGAAAAGCCTGAATGTTATGTCAGTGTCATCTGAAACCTAAGTGTCGATATCCTTATAGATCACTCCAGGATATGTTAATATGTACTGTATATTTTTTTCATGCTCAGTATTAGTGGGTCATCAGACAATTTACAAACAGCAAGGTCTGACAATCAGTCATTAAACAAAAGATCAATTTATCTGGAGGATTGTTGTCCACTTACACTAGGAAAAACTTCTTCCCTTTTCAAATAGTGTCATGAGAATTTGCCACCTACCTGAACAGGCAGGTAGGACTGCGATTTAATGTCGCATCTGAAGTACAATATCTCGAATAATGCATCGCTCCCCCAGTACTGCACTGGAATATCAATTTAGAGTATGAGCTCCTGACATGGTATATACAAACACTACAATATTCAAGAAACCTTAGCATAATGAAATCAGACGCCATTTTATATTATTTAAAATGTGTTTGCAGTACACAAGAGAAGAGTGTAATGGGGAAAGCTGCATATATAGATCTTTGTGTTTTGCTCACCTTAGGTTTCCCAATGCCTCTCGTGTTAAAAAACAACAAAATTTTAACTAAATGACTAATGGTTCGACGAACCAGTAGAAGTCTAAACAACTTTTTCAGTCATGTAAAGTGAAATGAATGTCAGTGGGTAATCTTCCTGTGAGCAAAAGTGCCGAATATAAATAGATATGTGAACTGACCCTCCAGTAGCATGGTTTAAGAGCTTTCACACTGCTGTTAGCAGTTGTGCCTCTAAGCAAAAGAACAACTGCAAGACCATCTGGATAAGAGTACATTCGCATTCCAAACCCATGAGCATAAACCGAATAAATAGAGTGTGCGTCGTTTTAATGTTTTACAAGTCAGATGAGTAGCAGCTCCATCTCAGGATGATGATGATTACGCTTTGTGCGCTAACAACGGTGACCTTCGGGCATCGCACACATCGTGTTTGTAGATTATTCAGTAACGCTCTTGCAAAGCAGTGCGCTACACTGAAGGCTTTCCTCAGAGATTCTGGTGCCCTGTTAAAAGCAACAGACTGCCTTAGAGCACGTTTTATAAGCCTACAATTCCCACCAGGTGAGATCTTGGTTCTGTCTGGTAGGAAACAGTTTAATAACTAATCTTTAAAGCACGAACAAGAACAAATCTTGCAGTTTTGATAGAAACCTGAAGTCAGTTTTCTGCCTCCCATCCCTCCATAACCTGAATCTTTTGTAGGCCAAGTGTCTCGTGGATACAACTTGATTAACTAGAAGCAATGGAAAAACATGAATAATCCCTCAAAAAAAATCAGTGAATCCTCGACTGCTTGTGGGGCACTGCTGTGCGCAAAATACACTGTCAACAACAACAACAACTTGGATTTATATAACACCCTCCATGCCGGATGGCATCTCAGAGTGCTTTACAATCCACTTTACAATATACTGTACATTGTGTGAAGCACTTTGATGTGATCAGGCGCTATATCTAATGCAAAGATTATTATTATTATAAATGGTTAAGAAAACCAAAAGCGGTGAAATTAACAGAGTTTCTCAACACATTCTATGTGTTGATTATGATATAGAACGCATTATGAATAAAAGCTCACTTTCCCCCAAAATAAAGCTGAAATGAATTGAAGAAAGAGACAATTTCTCCTGAATGTATACCACAATGCCTTATTTGTTAGTCAATTAGCAGATCACTTTTCCGGGGGCAATAATTCCTTTAAAATAAATAAAAATAATTTCGCTCAATCCACAACTGTTTGTGGGACGCTGCTGCGCGCAATTGGCTGCCGCGTTTCGCCCACAAAATGCCCAGTCAATTCACTTTACAGTATATTCTGTGAAGCGCTTTGAGACGTCTCGAAGATGTGATAAGGTGCTACATCAAATGCAAGGATTATTATTATCGTCAATGCCTTATCACATTGTCAAAATGTCTGGTGGTGCCACTGACAATGGCTTTCTTATTTACTGTCTCCTGTCTCCCACAACATTCCCCAAGTGAAAGGACAAGCAACCCAGCTGCTCCCACGCCTGTAGCACTGGTCTGGCAGCTGACAGTTAGCATGTACACACAAGGGAGTAGCTTTGAGGATAATTCATTTTATTTTATGTTCATCAGTTTCCAAGGTAGTAATAATAATAATAATAATTCTTACATTTGATGTAATACCTCTCACATCGGGAAATACAGGATATACTATAAAGTGCAGTGACTGTGCATTTTGTGGGCAAACGCTACTTGCATCTAATTTGCTCATCACATTCCTTTCCCTGTCCTCCCATCACACACCTGTAACAGGTTGTGCTCAGTAAATATTTATATACTGCACTGATGTCTTCAGGAAATTACTGAAGAGGGTTTCTCCTGCTGTCCTGGCCAACAATCCTCCAGATAGAATCGATCTGTCACTTCATGGCTGTTTATGGGATATTATCGTACGCAAATTAAATTGGCTGCTGCGTTCATCGGCAAATATGCAGTCACTACATTTTATAGTAAATCCTGTGAAGTGCTTTGAGACATGTTGACAAGGTGGTAAGGCGCACTGTGTCAAATGCAAGGATTCTGATATATTATTATTACTAGAGAGGGGAGGGGGAGCTTAAAATTCAATAGCCAAAAAAAATCTTACCAGTCAGTCAACAGTTGGAGCAATTATGCTCCTGATCGTTTAACCAGAGCAAACATTACCAGTATATAACTGTAAAAGTCCTAGTTCAACAATGATGACACACTGACTTAGACATAATACTGTAATAATAATCCTTCTTGATACAGTGTCTTATTGTGTCAATATGTCTCAAAGCAGTTCACAGTCCTTTCTCTGTCAAGTGTAGTGACTGTGTGTAGGTAGGCAAACCTTATGCTAAAATGACGCCGAAAGTGGATATTTGTGTGGTTACATAACAATAATAATTCTTGCATTTGATATAGCGCCTTACCATGTCTTCGAGAGTCTCAAAGTGGTTCACAGAATGTACTGTAAAGTGAATTGATTGTATATTTTGTTGTGTCCAATGGCGATGCCAATCGAATATTCTGGAAAAGCCTAGTGGATTGAGCAGGAAGGGAAGACAGGCCAGCTGTAGTGACATGTCAGTGTGACTCCTGCAGCTGACACAAGCTGCTGAAACTCTCCAGCCCCATAAATACACTTGCTGCTCAAGCTGGGCTTAATATAGATCTCACGCAGATAGCAGCAGAATTACTGCTCCCTCCCATATTGCAACATATTTTTGGGGAGTGGAGGGGAGTTGAGGTAGGAGTAGGGGTGGGGGTGAAGACAGAGGAAAGTAACAGGTCTGAGGGCTCCTGCTTGAGCTGAAAGCCACTCTCCAAGACACTCTCCCTTCCTGTAGCTGAAGATGTCTGAATACAGCAATGACTCTGGGCAAGAAGAAGCAGAAGGGTCCATGGTGGTAGGGGATCTGGAAGAGGATGAGATCCTTGCCACACTGTCCGCCGAGGAGCTGAAACAACTGCAGAGCGAGATGGACGATCTGGAGCCAGACCTGCAGGTGCCCATCGGGCATAGACAGAGAGACCAGACGGCCAGACCTCCCACCGGCTCCTTCAACCACAGGTCACTGATTGACTACATACACTGGGAGAAGGAGACGAGTCGCATCTTGGATGAAGAAAGGGTCCCTGTTAACGTTGCCCAGCAGCCAGTGGTGAGTGTTTCAACCAATTACTGTGTTTCTCAATTGAACCAATGTCCTCAGGTAAATTCCATCAGCTGGAACTCTGGTTAGGGGGTCACTTATCTCTCTAGCTCAGTGCTCACCTCTCTCCTTCGCTCCCTCTCTCCCCTTCTCACACCAACACAGACTGCAAAGTAATAATGAAGCGTTTCTATATACAGCTCTCCATTGGGTGCCCTGGGGGATTAATGTAAATGAGTCATCCTGCCTGCGGTTCTTGATAATTGTCATCGATTTCAACAATAGTCCCAGTGCAGTCAGACGTTGATTGGGAGGTTTATTTATTTATTTGCCCATTTTATGGTGCAGTTGGCTGTCCTTTGCTAAGTCACTTCCTGAAGAAATTAAGCATTGGATTTAGGAACTGACTGGGGTCAAAAGGTTCTGGGTTCAGTCATTTGAGATGGATTAAATGACTATCATGTCTAACAAGAATCCTCCTTGGGGAATGTCTCAGCAGTAATAGAGGGCATTGTTAATGAGTGACAATTATCAGAGTTGTTTGATTCATCAATGAGAATTGGTGGTGTGGACACTTCCTGAACCCCACCAACCAAAACACAAATAGATAGTAGATCCTTTGTTGGACACCTATAATAATAATAATAAAAATAATCCTTGCATTTCATATAGAGCCTTAACACGTCTTCGAAATGTCTCAAAGCACTTCACAGAATACACTGTAAAGTGAATTGACTGTATATTTTGTGGGTAGTGTTGTGTGGTTACCAAAGCCACCTATTCAGAGCCTGTGTAATAGAAGCTCCTGGTGAACAATTGTTTGGCAAATTCTTAAATAACAACAACAACTTCAACAATAACTTGCAATTATATATCGCCCCTCATGCAGGGTAGCATCTCAGGGTGCTTAAACACAGTCTTGCTTTGAAGCCGTTTTCTGTAGCTCTTAAAAGAAACTTACAGACAACCAGCTTCAAAATTATGGCTGTATTTAAGAATTTGCCAAATTCTGTGTGTTCTGAAATGCTGCGTAAATCTAGACTCAGGTGAAATTGTACCCTATTGTGTCACAGCTTTACTAGTATCAGGAAACTAATAATAATAATAATCCTTCCATGTGATATGGTGCCTTAACTACATGTTAATGTAAAACAAAAGATTAAAGAACTCTCTTCTCAACAGCAAAATATAACTGAGGCTTTGGAGGAGCTGCAAGCTGAAGAAAAAAACAGCTGTGAGCAAAACACAAATGTCCGAGGTGATAGCGATAAACTCAAAGAAACTGTTCAATGTCTGAATGAAAACAGCCAATGGATTCAGCAAGGTCTTGATGACGTGGTTGATTGTAGGGAGATAGAATGCAAACCAGAGAAGGAGAAGGAAATGCTGGGGCTTCTTAAGACTCAGCAAAGTGGAGACCAGAGAGTGACTGAACCTGTGTTAAACGCTGAAGAAAATATCAGAGATGCACATGAAATATCAGAGAGCAGCAATTCAGATCATTCTCCACTGCAGCAGCCGATTATGGAGCAGAAGAATGAAGATACCATGACTGTGTGTAATAAGCCAGAGCCAAGCTCCTCCACTGAAGATCAGAGCAATGTGAATGGCAGCAAAGAAGAGAATAAAGAAGATCCCACACACGTGAATGAAAGTCAAGAGAATGCAGAGAAGAAAATAGCCAAAATAAAGACACCAAAGAAGCTTGGATTGGATAGTAATTTTCTGAAACTGACAGCTAGGCCCTCAGGAAACCCAACACTTTTAGACGAATCTTTGAATAATATTCGCAAGAACAAAGCGGACCTTAAAGAAATCAACTTGAACAATATAGAAAATGTCCCCAAAGACATGTTACTGGAGTTTGTGGAAGCTTTGAAGAAGAACAAACACATCACCACTTTTAGCATAGCCAACACGGGGGCAGATGAGAACGTGGCTTTTGCCCTGGCAAACATGCTTCGGGAGAACAAGAAGATCGTCACTCTGAACATCGAATCCAACTTCATCACAGGCAAAGGCATCGTGGCTATCATGAGGTGCCTGCAGTTTAACGAGACTCTGAATGAGCTGAGGTTTCACAACCAAAGACACATGTTGGGTCACCATGCTGAGATGGAAATTGCCAGGCTTTTGAAAGCCAACACTACCCTCCTAAAACTGGGCTACCATTTTGAGTTGCCTGGCCCACGGATGGTTGTCACAAACCTGTTGACTCGTAATCTGGATCAACAGAGGAAAAAGAGGTTGGAAGAGCAGAGGAACCAATCGGTAAAAGAACAGGGAGAGATGATGGAGTCCTTGCAGAATCTTCCCCCTGGGCTGCTTGAGATGTTGAGTGACTATATGCCTGGCTTCGCAATGTTCAACAAACATCCAACCCATCCATCATTGTCCTTTGACAATTTCCCAGAAAACAACTCCGAGGCATCCCAAGTGAAACTCCAAAGAACTTCCAAAATGCAAAATAAAGCCAAGGCTGATGAAAATGGGACACACCTAAATGAAAAGGCCAATCTGAAGGACATGATAAAGACATTGAAGCCAGTTCCGAGAGGCCGACAAGCACCTTTGGTTCAAGAGACGCCTCGGGATCAATTGTTGAATGATATTCGTCACAGCAATGTGGCTTACCTAAAATCTGTAAGTGAAATCTTCTTAAACTTCTGGTGTCTCCTCAGGGATGCTTTATAATATAATAGGTCTTTCTCAAACCTTTACACCGTTCACTGGTGGTACCATTCACCCTGTGCAATGTTAGGTTACATTAATCTTCATACATATGAGAAAGCCAGCCAGTTTTCTAATTTCATATAAAAAGCTTAGAGATGTTTGACACTGATGCATTTATGATATCTGAATGCGTTCACTGTCTCCAAATAACTCTTGTATCCATTATTCTCCAGTTAAATTATTATGAATAGAAGTGACACTGTGCCATGTTTATATCACTGGTGTAACTACTTTGCTCTGAACTCTTTCTCTTATAATATTAATGGTATTCTGTGGCTATCTGATGGATCAGCAGGTAAATGCACCATCTAGCATGTTACTGAGCCACACAGACTAGGAGAGTACCAGCTTCAACCTTGATCAGTTCTGATTTAACTCATTTCAACTGAGATGGTGGTCGATGCATTATATTGGCCTCAATACTCTCCAAATTTATTCCTTCTTGACCCTGCTGCCCCACCACCTCCCCCCCCACTACACCCCTGGTGAATGTTAATAGAAAGCAAGTTTGAATTTGGTTTGACTGCCATCCGCCAGCTGAGTTGTTTATCATCATTTACTTGTTGGCCTGACAAAGAGTAACCATTTCGATAAGACTCCGATCCTTCTCTTTCAAGTGTAGGCAATCCCTTCAATCTGTTTTATCTCCAACTGGTACGTACTTCATTGCTGGATAAAAATGTGCCTCATCGAAATGATGAATAGGTGTCAGATGAGTCACTCTTTCCATAAGTAATAATAGTCTTGACTAGACTCCTATCTATCAAAGATATCAAGCTTCTCCATCATAAAATCAGAGGATTGTCTGCTGTTTGAGTGGTTTGATTAGTTAATGAATCATATAGATGACATTGCTGCTCATTTTATGTATATTCCAAATGTCCTGTCATGTTTTATAGAGCAGAGCTGTCAATCATAACTGGCTCATCGCCAATTCTGATTATATTCCTGATTTGACTAAATAGCAAAAGTACATGCTCACAGCCATTGTTTTCTGACTTCTTTAACCAGTTTAATTCACAGTTGTGTGATGACGAAAAGGTAGCAGAAAATTGACCCACTGCTGTAGAGCAGTGATGAGCCTTATTTAACTCTCCAAGTTGTAGATGATTTCCAATGGGCTTGAGCGATGAGGAAAGAGAAACTGAAGTATTGATCATTGCAAAAATAGTTAATGCTGCATTTTTTAAATACTGCAAAAAACCTTCCCCAAATAAATCTCTGTATTTGCATATCTTTATTCACACAGTGCATCAATATGTACCTGGTTTTAGTAAATAACATTGGGATACATTTTACATAGTATATAAATATGTTTAATTATGAATTGTAGTACAATAATATATTATAGGACTGTGATGGTTTCAACTTATAAGTGATGAAAAGGGCATAATTTGCCCAATAAGAGAGCAAGTGTGCAATTCCTTGTAATTTGGTGATTAAGAATATATCTTCTGATAAACACTGACATTCACTTATTCTTGTTATTTTGTGTACAGGTTCAATTGCCAAATATCCTGAATTAGATTTATAATCATCATGAAATGGAATGCTGAGTGACGTCTCAAATATTGGTGTTGTGCAACCAAAGACAGAGTGGCTGAATAATATGTTGACAAGTCCCTACTCTTTGCATATCTCCACGGAAACAATTATGAAAGAACATTTCCAGTGGATTTTTTTTGTATTGAACAACTCCACAAATCACGTACTGAGCGTTAAAAGCCAATTGCATTTGAAAGTTATTTATTCAGCATAGATTTGTACCATTGATTCTGGAAATGTATTATAAAATAAAATGATTAAATGATTAGCTTTGTATTTTCTATTTTGTTGAATGGCTTAACTGCTGTAGCTGTAAACTGTTTGTTTATCAAAAAAACTCCCAGCTCATAAAACAAAGCCCTATGAAACAGCCTTAAGTCCATGTTAATGTATTTTGTTTTAATCTACGTGGAACTGGTAAATCGGTGCCATTTTGGTCAATGCTGCTCAGTGAAGTTGGTAATATTCTTCTAGAATTTAACAATGAACAGTCAAGTGATGTTTCCTGCTAAACTGTTTTGCATATTATACTTCACGGTTACTGTAAAAATCTTCAGTTTTTACAGACAATTTTGCCAGTCTTCCTGCACTGCCGATGTCAAAAGTTAATAAATGTATGCATTCATGCCAGTATGCAATTAAAAAATCAATGAAGATAAAATAAGCTACTTATGTTTTATTAACATGAATGACACAAAATGCTCATTTCACTTGGTGTCAATGTTTGAATGTTGTTCTGGAGCTTAGGAATACTGAAGACCATTCTGATTAAAGTAAGACACTCCTGTGATAGGATAACTGGAACTAAATTAATACGACATTTAAATTGATGACCTCAAGACATCACAATAAAAGTTATTGTATTGTTTCTGAAACTTTCACATCCCAAGGTCTGACTTGAAGATTAGCAATTTAAATAGTTCTGTTTTTGTTCATAGCCAAATGTGGGCTCAATCATGAACTGTACAGAATTTGTGCTAAATCGCAAGGTCTCTTCAGTTAGGTTTCATTGTACATTTTATACAGGTAAATTGTAATGTTGATTAAGCATAACAGAATGTGCCATTCTTCAAACAGAACACAAGAAAGTATTTTAAAGCAACCTTTATTTCATGCAAGGAGACATGTTGTACACCTTTGAACCTCCAAACAATTAAAAATTACATGGTT
This sequence comes from Callorhinchus milii, assembly GCF_018977255.1. Classification (NCBI taxonomy): domain Eukaryota; kingdom Metazoa; phylum Chordata; class Chondrichthyes; order Chimaeriformes; family Callorhinchidae; genus Callorhinchus; species Callorhinchus milii. The sequence continues at coordinate 5,061,129 of NW_024704753.1, forward strand.
ACTTTAACTGCCTACCATAGAAACAACATTATAGCAGTAGTTCACAGGCTAGAATTATTGGAATTGAGTCTGTTGTTTCATTGAAGCGGTGAAATTTCAATCAATGTTTTTTTAAACTCAGTTTTCAGGAACTCCTCTTGTAATATTTGAGCAAACATTAATATTCTATTAATTAACATTAATAGACTAATTACTATAATTAGCTGCACCTTCTGCCCAATGGTGCTGTTCTCTAAGAGAAGGATGAATAGTTTTATGTTTCATGAGAAATTCATATTTATGTTTTTTATTGAATGTACTTAGCATTTGAAATTTAATACCACAAGACTGAACCTTAGCCTTCTAGATGTCCTTTATACATAAACTAGCTGATAACACAACAAAAATATCTAGTTTTTTTAAAAAATGCGCCTCTTCATAAATCTGACTGAAATCATAACATTATTCTATACATAATGGTACGCAAGATCAGAATTTTCTGCACTTAATGAAACTTGGATGTTAGGTTTGTGATGAAGGATGTAAATTAATCCATCACTGATATAATGCAATACAATGAGTTCTGATATATTCTAATGCTACAGTGCAGTCATGCTCCAAGACCATTGAAATGCACTGTACCTGAACACAAATACAGAAAGCATTATCAAAGCTGCAGGTCCAACCAGAGACCTTTGTCAGTTTCCGGACTGCAGACAATGAATCACATCAAAAACTAACACTCAAGGTAAACTATGCTTATTATCAATTCACATTCTGCTGTATTAACTATTGATTTTTTTAAATACAAGCAAACAATGACAGTTATTATATAAAGCCAAAAAAACAAGAGACACCAGCCAGTATTTTGCCAAGCGATTTCAGTTTTTTCGCAAAGCATTTCAGTTTTCAATCCACTTAAGTTTAAACTACTCATTTGCCCTTTGGAATATTTAACCATGGAAGATCATTAATCCAGTACCAAGCCGCTGATAAAAATAAAATACAGATCATCAGTTCCTGGTTAATCTTTGCTTCGATTTGCCAACAAGTCTGCAATTTTGGCAATGTTTTCCTGTTCTTGGCCAAGCGCATCCACTAAGATACCCATTGGCGTCTTCTTCAGGCCAATCCCTTCCATCTTGTTCTCAAGCTTGTTCTTCAAGTTGCGAAGACGTAGAGAAGAATGTATGAAGATCACTGAAATATTACATGAATTAACATTTTAGGATGTATTCACATGAAAGCAGAATTAAAGTTATTTTAATATAAGAACATAAGTAATGCTGGACGAAAAAAGACCAAGGTCCATCTAGTTCACCTTCCACCTTCCTGGCGGTCGCATGCACATATGTCCCAAACTACCTATGTACTATATCCCATAATGTTATTTCCTAAAAGAAAATAATCTAAACTGTGTTTGGAAGAATCAACACTTCCTGCTTCAACCATCTCCTTAGGGAGCCTGTTCCGCAGGTTCACTATTCGCTCACTGAAATAGTGTTTGCGTAGATTTGTTCTGAATATCCCCCCTTCACTCGCAGGCCGTGTCCTCTGGTTTTACTATTCTGGACAAGTTGAAGCAGCCTGTCATGATCTATATTGTCTTGCCTCTTTAGAATCTTAAAGACAGCAATCAATCTTCTCTTTTCCAGCATGAACATGCTCAATTTACTTAGTCGCTCCTCATAGTCCAGTCCCTCCATTCCCTCAATCATTTTGGTTGCCCTCTTCTGTATCTTCTTGATTTCTCCAATATCCTTTTTGTACTGTGGCAACCAGAACTATACACAGTATTCTATGTATGCTCTCACCAATGATTTTTCTACAGTGGCAGGATTACCCTGCTATTTCAGCTTGCTATGATCTTTTGATACATCCCAATATCTGGTTTGCTTTACTCACTGCCACAGAGCATTATTGGGAGAGCTTCAATGTATTATCAATCAGGACCCCCAGGTGCTTTTCATTTCCCATACATATTATTTTCCTTCCGTTCAAATAATAGTCCCTTCCAGGATTTTTTGACCCTATGTTAAGCACTTTACATTTCTCCACATTGAATCTGCCACTGGTCTGCCCAATTTTCAGGTATGTTCAAATCCTCCTGCAACCTATTTTGTTCAGCTTCGCAATCTACCACCTTCATTAGCTTGGTGTCATCTGCAAACTTAGCCACTGTTCTTGCGACTCCTAGTTCCAGGTCATTTATATTAAATAAAAGAGGTCCCAAAACAGGCCCTTATGGAACTCCACTGGTTACATTTTCCCAGTCTGCTGACATTCCCTGTACCACCACCCTCTGGGTTCTTCTGGTCAACATATTGCGTATCCATCGTACTATGCCTCCACTGATTCCCACTTTCTTTACTTTCAGTGCCAACCTCTCAAGAGGAACTGTATCAAAGCCCTTACTGAAATCCAGATATACAACCTCCACAGCCTTACCCTTGTCAAGCTCCCTTGTCACCCCTCAAAGAAAATCAGTAAATTAGATTAGCAAGACCTTCCCTTCATTAACCCATATTGGCTATCATTTATGATTTTATTTCTGTCCAGATGCTCCATGATTTTATTCTTAATAAGATTTTATTCTTAATAATTTTACCCACAATGAACGTCAAACTTGCTAATCTATAGTTTCCTGGGTCATCTTTGTTACCTTTCTTAAAAATATGAGTAACATCTGCCTTTCTCCAGTCCCCCGCCCCTCTCCAGTAGTTTCAGTAATTTTTGTCATGCATTTTTTTTATATATATCATATATTTATTCACACAAGCAAATTAAACCAGGTAATAGAGCTGCTGGATAATTCTCTGCTAGTTATGGTTTGAAGCTATAGTGGTTTGTGACAAAGTTACACAATCCTCTCAATAAGATCACATGAACATTGATTCATCTTCTAAAAAAAAGTACTTAAAAGTGATTTTGTTTTTGCCAATTTTCTCCCCTATCCTGAAGGAGTTGACTCTGGCTGCGATACAGTATAATGGTACTAGCAGCCCTTTAGTTGCTCGCCCAAGTGACCATTTGCATGAACTGAGGGAGCAAAGTGCAACCTGCTTTTTGATTGCGCAAATCAAGAACAATCTTGTTCACATCAAATGTGCGTATCTTTCAACAGGATGGTGATCTGGAGCAGAACATTTTGGCTGCTAATCTTCCTCTTTACTAATAAGAAGTTTCGAATTACATGAAGACGAGAACAAAAGAGGGACACAGATTTAGAGCTGCAAAGGGGCAATTTCCAGACAGATTAACAACTGGAACAGGGTACCGGGAAGGGTGGTTGAGGTCCAACGTAAAAGATTGATGCTGTGATGGGAGGATAGTCAGGTTAAGTATTAAATGGAACAACAACAACAACTTGGATTTATACAGTGCACTCCACGCTCAGAGCGCTTCACAGTAATGGATCCCGGGACCGAGCCAGGGGGAGGAACGTGACCAAAGGCGTGGTCGAAAGAAAGGTCTTCAGCAGAGACCTGAAAATAGGAAGAGAGGGGGCGAGGTGAAGGGAGTGAGGAAGGGAGTTCCAGAGCCTCGGGGCATAATGGCTGAAGGAACGGCCGCCGAGGGTGGAGCGGAGGACTCGGGGACAAGGAGAAGGCCAGACCCGGAGGAACGAAGGCAAAGGGTACTGTTTTGAGGAGAGAGGAGGTCAGAGAGGTAGGGGGGTGCAGAGGAGTGGGGGGATTTGAAGACAAGGGTGAGGATCTTGACCAAAGGTACTTTTTCATCCAAACTAATCTCACATTCTATTGAGATCATCAGACCATCCTTCACACATAAAAACAAAAATATTCTAGCTGATATCTGTTTGGGGATGAAAAGTATTGATTAACATTTGAGCATCATACATTTGTATGGGAGATAGATTACTTACAAACTAATGGTAAAGCGATTCCAAATAGGAAGACCATCACTCCTCCGAAGAGCGACATGAGAAAGTGACTAACCACCAGGATGATCAAAACAAAAGATGTCGGATACTGACGCTTGAAATTCCCAATAACTGCTTTGTTTTCGGACACCAACAAAGAGCCTGTGAACACCAGCACAACCACTGCCCCTCCTAGGATCATTTGAAGGGGTTGCATAAACCTGTCAGCAGAAATAAAACAATGCTTCAGTATTATTAGAGATGAACAGTTCAACACAAGCAGTGGCAACAGTCACAGTAAAACTCGCACACATCTGATCGGTATAAATCATATAATCACCCACATCGTGCAGCCTAGTCTTGTTCAAGAGTTCATATTCTATGCAAGTTTGACATAACTCATACTTTGCATAAGTCATATTAATTGTATGGTCCCAACTCATACGACTTATGTGAGGTTTACTGTATCATATAACATCCAAAATGTTGCTAGCACATTTAACTGGAGAACATTAGAAATTGCATCAGCTCATTCAAGAGCAAATTAGATAATAATCCTTGTATTTGATATAGCGGCTTATCACATCGTCGAGAAGTATCAATGTGCTTCACAGGATATACTGTAAAGTTTCCTTGTATATTAAATCCATCTGCCTGCCTTATTAGATTGTCACTGTATCGCTCTGTGAGTAAACCACCGAAGAGATCACATTCTAAGGCTGTAGTACCCAGTTATGGCGCTTTGCAGACCAATAGTGCACTTGAGTCACAAATGATGCACAGCACCCCACTGTGGAAACATCAGGTACAACAATAATGTGCTTTTTTCTTTGATAAGGGTCCTCACGTAGTTTAAATTCTGATTAAAGCGGATGGAAAACAGGTGAAAGTACACTGAGAAAATAAAAGTAATTCTCCTTCCAACTTGTCTGGTACTTCTGTTATAAACGAGAGTTTAGATTTTTGATGAAAGGTGCTAATTTCTGGTAAGGGATCAAACAGTTTCAGTGTCAGCACTCCTACAGCACAGGTTGAACTGGGAGCAATTATTGTTTGGCTCCCATTTGCCACTTTTAACACAGCACCAATCAGGAAAAAGCTTGAAATTCAGAGGCACCAAAAAAATTAAACACTGCATGCATTAACGGCACATCAATTTTACTAATTTTCTGGCAGGAAGCTCCCTTTGCACAACTTAAACTACAGAAGTACACCCCCTTCTGAGTTTCCATTTCCTGCAGTAGCTATACTTGTATCTTCAAACGATTCACATCCTACAGGAAATGGGGCAAGAACCCAGCTTAAGCAACTAACATGCACTTGACAAACCCTGTAAACTTCAGTCAACTTTCCACATCAATTCTGCTTTTCCTCATGTTCCTCTCCTACCCCTGTGTGTGTGTGTAGGTGGGCAAAAATATTCCAGCAACCATTTAGTGATAAACAGTCATCAGGTTAAAAACAATTACAATTTGTTGAGAACAATGAATGTTCAAACCTGCCACAAAAAATCCAATAAGGCAATTTTTAATTACAGTAACTAAATATTTCCAAAGCTAACAGTTATCTTTTCATAAAACGTAGGTACAGTGGAACAATACGAGCCATACAAGTGTTAATAATAACATTCCTTCCTTCGCCTAAATCCCAGTTGGAACCATTTAGTTGAAGCAGACTGCATCACAGTCAGCAGTCCAAGCGCCATTCCTCTGCAGTGAACTCATAATCCATCCTCTAATGTCAGACTCATTGGAAAGTTTGAGTTTGCCTGTGTATATGCCCAGATTTCTGTGGCCTTGCATCAATTATAGTCGTTGCCCATTTATATTTAGAAGGACAGCTCTCAGTTTCCAGGCTAGAAGTGTTACACAATTCATGCATAGTCAGAGAGAGAAAACAAAACCAATGAAGAAATTTAAGTTATAATATGTGATCAACATTGCTCCAAACACTGAATCAAGAACCATGTGAAGTAAGATAAGAAACGTGAGAAACAGTCACAGGACAGGGCAAATGGTATACTTTAATTCGTCTTGGATGATGAAAGGAAACAGATTCTATTTAACACAATTCCAAACTCTAGTCTCTAAGAGGATAAATATTGTCCTTGTTTCCTCCCCCACCTCTCTCATTAAATATCTCAGTGCAGTACAACAGTCTCAGCAGAGCAGAACTGGGAGTTGGTGCAAAAAATGTTCCAATGGCTATAGCAGCTCTCACTGTACTAGCTTAATGGTACGGGTAAATGGTATATCTATAATGCGAGGGAGGAATACATGGTACATTCTGGCTATTGCGCGGCTTCCAGCGGGTTTCATGCTCTGGGATGGGGTGCTATACAAATGAAAATTATTGTTGTTTCAAACCAAACCTAGGGACAGAGAATGGACTGAAAAACAAGATAAATTAAAGTATACCAGTACTTTAATCAGCTCTCCATTTCAGAGTAGATCAAGCTCTGTAGTTATTAATAGATGCAATGTTCCACTTTCAATTCATTCAGCAATAACAATTGTCCTTGGACTTGATATAGTACTTTATCACATTGTCAAAATGTCCCAAAGTCCTTCACACAATTTTTTTTACTATGTAAAGTGTAATGACTGTATTTTTGTAGACAAACATGGCAGTAAAATCACACAAAGAGTAATAAGTAGAACCCGGTTGTAGTTGATTGGCGGTTCGCTTTTGCGGGGGTAATAATCTCTTTAAAAAATAATCATAATTTGGTCACGACTACTGTGTGCAATTGGCTACCACATTTCTCCCACAAAAATATAGTCAATTCACTTTACAGTATATTCTGTGAAGCGCTTTGAGACGTCTTGAAGACGCGATAAGGCGCTATATCAAATGCAAGGGTTATTTTATTATTAAAAAGTCATGAAGTGACTGATCAATTTGTGTAATTAGGAAACCTCATTCCATCTAGAGATGGATTCTGTTGGACAGCTGATCCGAAGATATCGAATGCAGGGATTATTATTATCAAATGGAAAGAGCGGGTGTACAAGCAATGGTATGGAGGCATCTGTAAGCATGATCACATTGGAGGGGAAAGCGATTTGGTGAAGACGCTGAAAGTCACAAATCCTTTCCCAAGCTTGGTTGGCAAATTAGACACTGCAATAATTACTTTGAAATTGGTTCCCTCAAATTTGAACAGAATATTCATCAATGCAAAGCAGGACTGCTAACAATCTGCACCTCTGAGCAACCATTTCATTAAAGACCTGAAGTAGTATATAACAAAAACAGAAGTCGCTGGGAACACTCTTAGGTCAGGCAGCATCTATGGAGAAAGGAAAGTGAGTCAACATTTCGGGTCCATGACCCTTCATCAGAACTGGGGCATGTTGAGAGGAAGAGGTTTTAAAGGGCTAACAGAGAGGTGGGGAGGAAGAGCAAGGAAGACAAAGGAGAAAATGGGGTAGAGGACAGGGGATGATGGGTTAACGAGGTGTTAATGATGCAAAACAAAGTGGGGGGGATTGCAACAAAATAGTCAGACCAGAGAGAGGAAAGGTGTGTCTGGGACCCAGATGATGTCGTAATGGTCACAGAAGAGGCGAAGGGGGAAAGTTAGCTGTTATGGTCTGAACAGTAAGAATGAGGCTCTCCTCGGTATTGTACATCCAAATCTTCAATCCTGTATTTGATTTCGCATCCTATCAACAACAACTTGCATTTATAGCAGCCCTCACACAGGGTAGGGTCCCAGAGAGCTTATCGCTCGATCGAGACATCTCAAAGAGCTTCACAGACTTTACCATGTAGTGTAGTGACTGTATTTGTAACTTTCTTCAGTTGAAAGTCAACAAGACCGAGGCCCTCCTGATTGGCGCCACACCTCAGGCACTGACAGGATCACTATCCAAGGATGCACACTCCATCTTACTAAGCAGTCCGGATCCTTGGCATCTTGTTTGACCCTCAACTATCCCTTCTACCCCACATCTGCGCCATGACCTGCTCTGCCTGCCCCCACCTCTGCAACATCGTCCAGCTCTGCCACTGTCTTGCCGAAACCCTCATACACACATTCATAACATCAAGCGACTATGCAAACTCCTTGCTTGTCGGCCTCCCCAACTCCTCCCTCCATAGGGTGCAGATCATCCGGAACTCTGTAGCCCGTGTCCTCTCCTGCACCAGGCTCCGTGACCCTATCACCCCCATCCTCCCCCGGCTCTATTGGCTTCCCATCACACAGAGGATACAGTTCAAGATCCTGGTCCTCACCTTCAAAGCCCTCCATGGCTTTGCTCCAGTACCTCCCCACTATCTCTGCGACATCCTAACCCCCTACCATCCTGCCCGCTCCCTCCGCTCAGCAAGCTCCGGCCTGCTTCACCTTCCCCTGCCTCGCCCACCCCACCATTGGGGGGCGAGCCTTCAGCCACTCTACCCCCACCCTCTGGAACTCCATCCTGCAGTTGCTCCACCTCACCCCCTCCCTTGCCTCCTTTAAGACCCATCTCAAGATCCTCCTCTTCGACCATCCCTTTGATCACCCTCCTTTCATTATGACGCACCCAATACTTGTGTAAAACATGGTTTCATTTTACACAGAACCAGGCTTTAACCTTTGACAGGAGCCAGCACTATGAAAGTTAAAGGTCACGCAGGATGTACTCCAATATTAGAGTCACAAATATATTCTGGCAGCAGCAAAATGGAAGAAAACTTGCAGATGAAGCTACAGAAGGATTTCACTTCTTTACAACATTTTCTGTAAAAAAAACAACTAAAATGAAAGAGTGAGGAGTTGAAAAAAATAAATTAATAACCATTGTATTTGGTATGACGCCAATAATGTTCAGAATATCTCAAGGTGCTTCACCATGTTTCTGCAACATGAAGTGACAACAACAACATCTTGCATTTATATAGCACCTTTTATGCCAAGTTGCATCCTGGAGCGCTTAAATCCAGAGCGTCCCGGATTGCATGCAATGTGTAAAAGGTATAAAGACAAGACTTGGACCTGTGATGAGTATCAGTCATTTTCGCCCACAAATATACAGTCAATTCACTTTACAGTGTGTTCTGTGAAGCGCTTTGGGACGTCCTCCCGACGTGAAAAGCGCTGTATCAAATGCAAGGATTATTATTTATCCTACCAGTCCCTCCCCCCACCCTTTCTGGTCAAATAATCTAGTGACGATATCAGCTAAAATTCACAGATGACGAATCGACAAAGGAACTAAACTGATACTTGTGGAACCATACACCAGCAGGGCTGGGGAATATAGCAGATTATTGATCGATTAGCTCAGCCCAAATGATGACTAATTCTCCGGTTTACCCAAGCTAAAAAAAAAACTGTGCTGGATTAATACAGCACTTTTCCTATATATTTCCAGACAGAACACCTCAGCAGATTTTTTTTAAAAAAATTACAAAAGGTTATGGAAAAAGACAGCTGAACCCCACACTGATAACATACAGAGAGAGATATTGGCTTGGAGACGCAAGTTAAATATTCCCCAACCCACCCTCACACAGTGTGATTCAGGGCATCATCTCAATGCCATGCAGAACCATCGAGGGGAAACCGGCAAAAACTTAAGACTGCTTCTGGGTCTGGGTGTGTGTGAGGGGGGGAAGGTCACAAACCTTGAAGGAGATGAACATTATTTGTAAAGTAGGATGGCAATAGCAGTCCCATCAGCAGTTGATTCATCTGCTGGTTAATGAAGCCTATTTCACATTGACACTGGAGAGTTTACTGGAGAAAGAGTTACAGGATAACTAACTGACAATTCCTCAGTGTCACAAGATAGCATGAATAAGCATGGCGTGTAATTACACAATGATCAGTGTTTACTTTGGTATTAAGAGGTATAAACATTGATACACTGTGACTGCACACTTTAACATTGTAACTGGTTTATTCAAGTCAAGCTTAAAAAAATCTTTGCAGGAATAATACAGCATTTTTCCTGTATTCAGTGTGACCAAAAAGTCTTATTTTTCAGCTACCCTGTTATCTAAAAACAAATCATTTCTTTAAGCCTCATTAGATGTTACAATACACAATACAAAATTACATTTGTAAAGCGCTGTTCCTATCTGGAGGACGTCCCGAGGGGCTGAACAGTCAGGGATTAAGACCCGAGTGTGTGTGGTGGGTGGGCAGGTCCTCTTTTTGGTCACCCTGTAGTTCCAGGCAAAGCATTTGAGCAGTTTTCACATTTTTTTAAGGAAACGTAATGCAATAAAACCAGCTAAGCCCCAAGTGACTCTGGTAGTGTAGTGGTTAGTGCACTCGCCTCGCAAATCGGAGGCCCTGGTTTTGATTGCTGTTCGAGGCAAAACATGAGGCAAGTTTCCTTACTCCACACGCCTCTGTTTACCGAGCAGTGAGTAGGAACCCAGTTGTCAGTCCGGGGATAATAATCTCTCCAAAAAAAATCCATGACTGTTTGTCGTACACTGCTGTGTGCAATTGGCTGTCACATTTCTCCCCACAAAATTCCCAGTCATTACGCTTTACAACATATCCTGTGAAGTGCTTTGAGATGCCTCCAATGCCAGGATGATTATTAGTAATTATTATAATTATTATTATAATTATTATAACATACAGACAGTGGGGGTAGGAGACTATAAATAGTTAAAGCAGCCCCCCCCCTCCAACACACACACACACACACCCCTCTCTTTATTTGTATGTGTTAGTTATAGCGACTGGACACTGCATTCATACATTGCTGTAATACAATAAAGCACAAGAAAAGGCTGAGGTCTCTCCGCCTGGTGTGTTGGTGTTGGTGTGGTGTGTGCTGGTGTGTGTTGGGGTGTTGGTGTGTGTTGGGGTGTTGGTGTGTGTTGGGGTGTGGTGTGTGTTGGGGTGTGTTGGGGTGTTGTGTGTTGGGGTGTTGTGTGTTGGGGTGTGTTGGGGTGTTGGTGTGTGTTGGGGTGTGGTGTGTGTTGGTGTGTGGTGTGTGTTGGTGTGTGTTGGTGTTTGTTGGGGTGTGGTGTGTGTGTGCGTTGGTGTTGGTGTGTTGTGTGTTGGTGTGTGTTGGGGTGTTGGTGTGTGTTGGGGTGTGGTGTGTGTTGGTGTGTGTTGGGGTGTTGGTGTGTGTTGGGGTGTGTTGGGGTGTTGGTGTGTGTTGGGGTGTGGTGTGTGTTGGTGTGTGTTGGGGTGTTGGTGTGTGTTGGGGTGTGGTGTGTGTTGGTGTGTGTTGGTGTTTGTTGGGGTGTGGTGTGTTGGTGTGTGTTGGTGTTGGTGTGTTGTGTGTTGGTGTGTGGTGGTGTGTGTTGTGTGTTGGTGTGTTGTGTGTTGGTTGTTGTGTTGGTGTGTGTTGGTGTGTTGTGTGTTGTTGTGTTGTGTGTTGGTGTGTGTTGGTGTGTTGTGTGTTGTTGTGTTGGTGTGTTGGTGTGTGTTGGTGTGTTGGTGTTTGTTGTGTGTTGTGGTGTTGGTTGTTGTGTGTTGGTGTGTTGTGTGTTGGTGTGTTGTGTGTTGGTGTGTGGTGTGTTGGTGTGTGTTGGTGTGTTGTGTGTTGGTGTGTTGTGTGTTGGTGTGTGGTGTGTTGGTGTGTGTTGGTGTGTTGGTGTTTGTTGTGTGTTGTGGTGTTGTGTGTTGTGGTGTTGGTTTGTGCGCAAATACAAAGGCGCAGCGTTATACAATCCGCGCAAAGATTATCTTGTGTGGCTTTTTTTCGTGCGAAAGGCCCTGAAACACACACACACACACACACAGAGACACAGAGACACACACAGACACACACACACAGAGACACACACAGACACACACACACACAGAGACACACAGACACACAGACACACACACACACACACACACAGAGACACACACAGACACACACACACACAGAGACACACACAGACACACAGACACAGACACACACACAGAGACACACACACACACAGACACACAGAGACACACACACACACAGAGACACACACACACAGACACACACACAGACACACACACACACACAGAGACACACACAGACACACAGAGACACAGACACAGAGACACACACACAGAGACACACACACAAACACAGAGACCCCTTCCCTTACCCGACCAATAAGAGGACGGTGACGGCTGTGACCAAGTAGTTGCTTTGGTAGTACAGTAAATTGCTGACCACTCGGTTGTTCCATTTGGCCAAATCGTTAAAATCCGGACGGGCGAAGCGAGCGGAACCCGAGAGGAAGTCATCCCACGGTCTGAGGGGCGCGAACTGCACCTCCATATCAACAGCAATAACCCGCGGGGGAGAGGGGGGGAGAGAGAGAGAGAGAGAGAGGAGAGAGAGGGGGAGAGAGGGGAGAGAGAGAGAGGGAGAGGGGGAGAGAGGGAGAGGGAGAGAGAGAGAGAGGAGAGAGAGAGAGAGAGAGGAGAGAACCAGAGAAACACCGCTCCGCTGAACCACCGGATGTGCCAATATTTTAAGAAAGCGTCAAACTGCTCCGCCCCCGGAACCCACCCCCTGTGGTCCTGATGTGGTGGGAGGGACTGTGTCGGTCTCTCTCTGCCCCGCGGCACAGTCACTCACTGCCTCAAACATCCCCGCGTGTGTGAGTGAGTGTCTGTGAGTGTCTGAGTGTGAGTGTCTGTGAGTGTGAGTGTCTGTGAGTGTGAGTGTCTGTGAGTGTGTGAGTGTGTGTCTGTGAGTGTGTGTCTGAGTGTGAGTGCCTGTCTGTGTGTCTGAGTGTGTCTGTGTGTCTGAGTGTGTCTGAGTGTGTGTCTGTGTCTGTCTATGTGTCTGAGTGTGTGTCTGTCTGAGTGTGTCTTTCTGTGTGTGTCTGTGAGTGAGTGTGTGTCTGTGAGTGAGTGTGTGTCTGTCTTCGTGTGTGTGTGTGTGTGTGTGTATGTGTGTGTGTGTGTGTCTGTGAGTGAGTGTGTGTCTGTCTTTCTGTGTGTGTCTGTGAGTGTGTCTTCGTGTGTGTGTGTCTGTCTGTGTGTGTGTGTGTGTGTCTGTGAGTGCTGTATGTGTGTGTGTGTGTGTGTGTCTATGGTAAGACAGTGAAACCAGACCAGGTCCATGTCAATTCACAACAGGATCAGCACCCCGCGCTGGTACAGCGCCCTTTACCCGTCCAGGACAATGGCTCCCGAGCCTTTCGAGGTTAATTAGGATAATGCCAATGATAATAATGAGCGCCTTTGCATTTGGTGCGTCGCCTCATCGCGTGGTCGAGACGTCTCAACCGAGCGTCGCAGAATATACTGCAAAGCGAATGGACTTTTGTGGGCGAAGCACAGCAGCCGTTTGCGCCCGGCGGTGTCTCACAGTCTGATAGTTAGAAAAAATAATCATATAAAGCAAATCATCTGTGCAACAATCTTCCATTGTCAATTGGTAGTTCACTTATTATCATTTGTGGTCTGTGTGGAGATCAGCTTGCCGCATTTTCTTACCAATACACGGTGCTTTGTGATAGCATGTGCGAGCCTGTTTGCAATATTTGCAAATATCAGATCCACACTCACATCAGGATAGAGATTGCAAACAGTTTTGCAAACAATAGTGCACTCGGTAATGAGGGAGAGAGAATTGCAGGAGGCGGAAAAAAGGAAAATGGGTGAACGCAACTGCCCCACTTTTCTATTAAACAAAATGAAAAGCTCATTCTCGCTTGGCTGGAATTTACTAATTTTGTTTGGCAGTACATCACAATCCACTTTCTGATTTATGTACCCTCACTGTATGTATGTATACCTTATGTACATCAGTATTACCATTCTCCAGCACATTTTGCTTGTGGGATGAGTTCCACCCGCAGTGTTTCATTTATCTATTTAAAGACGATGTTTATTTGCAAAGAACCTGACGCAATATTTCTAAATGTTTGCCCTTTTGCCAAATGATCTTCTTCCCTCAGATCCACACTCACATCAGGATAGATATTGCAATACAGTTTTTTTTCAATTCTGTCTTGTTCTCTCTTTCAAAACAATATACAGTATTAGTTATTTTATAGATCATGTATTATTAGGCTATACATTATTTTATTGATAGTGCATGATTAGTCTGTAGATGTTACATGATTATCAGCCTTATGGATGATATATTGATTATTTTATAGCTGATATATGATTATCAATTGATAGATAATCCATAATCTCCCCCCGCCCCCCAACCGCCTGATCGGGTCCAAATCCCTAACTGTGCAGCGTCTTAGTCCATAATTATTATTATAGATGGTGTGTATATTATTATAGATGGTGTGTATGTTATTATTATTTATATATGGTGTGTAGCATTTCATCCACAAATGTACAGTCAATTCACTTTACAGTATATTCTGTGAAGTGCTTTGAAACGTCTAGAAGACCTGAAAAGTGCTATATCAAATTCAAGGATTATTATTATATTATTATTACAGATGGTGTGTATATTATTATTATTGATGTATATATTATTATTATACATGGTATATATAATATTATACATGGTGTATATACTATTATTATATATGGTATATTATTATTGATGGTATGTGTATTATTATAGATGATCTATATTATTATTATAAAGTATATATTATTAGAGATGTTGTGGCTGTATATTGTTATTATAGATTGTGTATATTATATTTTTTAGAGATAGTGTATGTATTATTATTGTACATGATGTGTATATCATTATTAGAGATGGTATATATTATTATTATACATGGTGTACATTATTATACATGGTGTGTATATTATTAGAGATGGTGTATATGTTATTATTATAGATGGTGTATATATATTATTAGAGATGGTGTGTATATATATTATTAGAGATGTATATATTATTATTAGAGATGTATATATTATTGATGTTGTATATATTATGAGAGATGGTGTATATATCATTAGAGATGTTGTATATATTATTATAGATTATTATAGACATCTATAATAACAATATATACACCATCTATTATTATAGATGGTGTATATATTGTTGTTATAGATGATGTATATTATTATTAAAGATGGTGTATATATTATTAGAGATGGTGTTTATATTATTAGAGATGGTGTATATATTATTAGAGATGGTGTCGTGTAGTCCTTTAGTTCAGTGGTTAGAGCACTCGCTTTGCAAGTGAGAGACCTGAGTTCAATTCCAGGCAGAGGGCGAAACCTTGGGCAAGTTTCCTTACTCCACACAGAGCCTAATAATAATCCCTCTAAAACCAAAACAATAATAAATTGGTCATTTTCAATCTACGACTGTTTGTGGGACATTGCTGTGCGCAATTGGCTGCCGCGTTCGCCCACAAATATACAGTCAATTCACTTTACAGTGTGTGTTCGTGAAGCGCTTTGGGACATCCTCCAGACGTGAAAAGCGCTATATCAAATGCAAGGATTATTATTATTATATATTATTATTGGAGACGGTGTATATATTATTAGTGATGGTGTATATATATTATATATTATTGATGATGACGATGCTGTGGCTGTAGCACTGTGTGTGTGTGGTGACGTATGAGTGCTGGTGACGTATGAGTGCTGGGGGCGTGTCGCTGTGCGGTGCGGGGCTGTGATTGGTTGGCGGGCTGGCGGGCTGGCGCAGGGGGTTGTGGGTAGTGATGGGAGGGGGAAGCTATGGCGGATGTGGAGGCGCCGTGAGTATTGTGCGGCGGCTCCCGCTTCGCCTCGATTTTCTCTCCTCGTCGCGCGCTTTCTCTCTGTCTCTCTCTCCCTGTTGCTCCGCTCTCCCCCCCCACCCCCCCCACCCCCCCCTCTGCCTCGGGTCAGGACGTCTGAACCTTCTTTTATTCTCTCCTTTTAGGGAGAAGAAAAGAAGGAAAGTAGAAGAGCACTCTGACAAGTTAGTGTTGGCATTTCAAATGTTAGCGGCGGGGCTTCAGGCCTGGGCGCCCGGCCCTGGGGAAACCAGTGCGTGTGAGGGAGGGCGGGGGTGAGGGAGAGAAGGGGTGAGGGAGTGTGTCTGAGGGAGGGAGGGTGTGTCTGAGGGAGGGAGTGTGTGTCTGAGGGAGGGACTGTGTGTCTGAGGGAGGGAGTGTGTGTCTGAGGGAGGGAGGGACTGTGTGTGAGGGAGGGAGTGTGAGGGAAGGAGTGTGTGAGGGAGGGAGTGTGTGTCTGAGGGAGGGAGGGACTGTGTGTGATGGAGGGAGGGAGGGTGTGAGGGTGGGAGTGTGTGTGAAGGAGGGTGTGAGGGAGGGAGTGTGTGTCTGAGGGAGGGAGGGACTGTGTGTGATGGAGGGAGGGAGGGTGTGAGGGTGGGAGTGTGTGTGAGGGAGGGAGTGTGTGATGGAGGGAGGGACTGTGTGTGATGGAGGGAGGGAGAGTGTGAGTGTAGGAGGGTGTGAGTGTGTGAGGGAGGGAAGGAAGGTAGGAAGGTGACTATTTTTTAAATATATAAACCCAATCTGGACTCTCCCTCTCACACACACTCACATGTAAATGAGAGTATTACAAAAATGAACTCCCCACATTTGCTGATGTTGGTAACACTGGCGCTTGTTAATGGATGGATTAATGGCTGCATTTCTGTATCTGATGATCGCTAGACAACATCTCCAGTGAAAGGGGTATTTGTCTGTATGTGTGTGTATGTGTGTGTGTATGAGGAAGGAAGGAAGGGTCACCGTATGCGAGGAAACATACAGCAGAAACCGCTTTAGCCGGACAAAACGGCTGGCCCTGACGTGTCTGTCTTAAGCGGCTCCCATTCCCATATATAAATATTAAAACTGGCGACAATTACTAATGCCGGCAGCACTAGAGGGAGTTTAAGGGATTCATGGCTGTATTTCTGTATCTGATGATCACTTAGACAACATCTCCATTATTATTGTTGGGTGCAACTTCCATGATGGTAGAGTGTGAACTAGGTGAACCTTACTTAGTTATTTTTGTCTAGCAGTTCCTAAGATAAGCGTATCTGTTTCAGAATTTTACTGCCCTCGTTCAGTTTGTTGCTGAACTCACGACAGGGCAAATTAAATTTGGCCGGCGGATGGTCACCCTAGTACTGTAGGGAGGCTCCGGTCAGCCTGCCGCCTTCAGGGATCGACCTGCATCCTTCAAAAAAAATACGGTCGGACTCGTGGCTTTTAATATCATATTTTTAATCATATTTAATAATATAATCCTTGCATTTGGTATAGTGCCTTAGGGATTCACATTAAGGAGCACAGCCCAAAGTGTTGGGAGACCTATGGCTTAGACTGTGTGAGTTCCAATCCCCACATGAGACTTGAACCCACACGACAACAAAATTACATTTGTATAGCGCCTTTCACGTCAGGAGGACGTCCCAAGATGCTGGACAATCAGTGTTTCGGACAGGAGCTGTTGGTTGCGATCGTGGAGGGCATGTGGGGAAGGAGGATTCAATCTTCTGACTCGGAGGCCAGAGTGCTACTACTGAGCCGGGCTTTGGAAGAATCTTTGGCTAGAAATCACAAAACCCCACTACAGCAACTGAAAGTGAACTTATTTTTCTGGAGCTTGCTTTTTTTAAAACAAAAACACACTCCTTTTTTGTTAATATAAGTAGGTTTCTCAACTTTTTGGGGTTTGTTCTCTGATTTAGCTGGAAAATTGTATGAAGCAAGCTGTCTGTCTGGATAAGCTGCACTCATTGCACCGAATTTGGTTTGAGACTGAAACTGGACTGAGGAAGTAAATCCAGTGCAATGTTTTTGGACATCCGTGACAGTAGAACATTAGGACACAGGTTTAGGGTTCCAAAGGACAATTTCCGGATAGACGATAGGGTGCATTTGGCTGAGGCCAGCACATTGGACTCATTTAAAAAACTAAAAACATTTAATTCTGTGACGGGAGGATAATCGATGATTGGAAGAATGAGATCAAAAGGCCGCCTTCATCCAAAGAAATCTTGTGAATATCAGACCCCAGATCCCTAGATTCCTTGCAATAATTGTGCGTCAGGTGTTATTTTGGCTTTACTTCAACTTGTGATCATTGGGATTGATTGGTTCATAAAAATAGCTTCCAGCAGGCAGCAAAATGTTTCTTTGTTTGTACACATCCTTATTCTTATAATAATACTATTCCTTGTGTTTGATACAAGCGTCTTATCACATTGTCACAACATCTCAAAGCGCTTCACAGAATTTACTGTAAGGCAACAAATTTTCACACAAAAATGTCCCAAACCATTAAGTGAATGACAGATTTTATCTGGGGGATTGTTGGACATTGGGAGAAGCTCCCTTTTCTTTTGAATAGTACCACTATTTTGCTTACACGTTAGTTTAAATACGCATTTCTCTTTCCTAGATAAGCTCAATTAAGTTATGTATTTTTTATCCATCACCCATAAGAAGTCCCTTTGCATCTCAGTATACCTTGTACTACTCTCCCAAAATGAAAGAAGCAGATCTGCTTCTGGACTTCCATTAACAATATTCCATAACTGGCTCCTGGTAGATTTGTTTGATACAACCAGTCTGGAGTTTCTTCAGCTATGGGAGACCCAGTTTAAAATTCTGAACTGGTCAATCGAAAATACTTAAACTATGTATTTACTTCATAAATGTTTCAAATATTATTTGTGTTGTGAAAACTGATTTTCCAGTTGAGATTACTGTGTTCTGTGCAGAATGTCTGTTGATGGTGGGTATGGAGACACTGGAGACTGGGAAGGTCGCTGGAGCCACGTGAAGACGTTTCTGGAACGTTCAGGACCATTCACACACCCTGATTTTGAACCGAGCACTGAAGTGAGAACCATTCAGTTTTGTACCAAAAATGTTAGCTCTGGAACATCGTTTTGAATGCAGCCGCTGCAGTTTGTTCTTGCTGTAGTGTAATCTAATGTGAAATTACCAATGCCAGATACCAGTGAAATCTGCAGTAGCTGGATAGATAGATAGTTAGATATGTTTCAGAATTGCATCCCTAAACATGGTCTGATGTGATGAAGTTGTACTTTGACTCGGGCAAAGTGTGATCAATGTGTGCTCATTTTGTTTCCTGCCTAAGGGTCTACTTTGACATCTATAAAACCAAAGATGTCAGCCCAAGTCGTACACTCTAATGTTACTCCTTATGATTTGTCAGAGTAGGATCAGAGAAAGATTTATCTGTTTGTTGAAAGATAATCTGTACAAAGAGTGACTAATCAATCCAATGTAGTATTTTTCAGGATGTAGATGTTCTATTTGTGGCATTTTGGTATTTGAAATTTTGTATTATATAAAAGTTAAGGCAGTAGAATTTTAATTTCGGTTGTAATTGTTTTACGTCTGTGTCAACCACTAAACTGCAGTTTCTTTCTTCAGTTACTCCAATTTCTACTGGAGACCTGTAAAGTTCTGATTATTGGAGCAGGTGGTTTGGGATGTGAACTCCTTAAAGATCTGGTAATGTTATTTTATTTCTATTTTATTGCTAAATATGGCTGCTGTTTCAAACAAGTTTTGTACGCAGATGAAAATAGTGACACCAATTCATTAAGCTTTTACCTCTTTTACCACAGGCTTTAACAGGCTTCAGGCAAATTGATATCATTGATATGGATACAATAGATGTTTCTAATCTGAATAGGCAATTTTTATTTAGGTAAGTGATTTGTAAGGTTACATTGCAAACTACTACTGTAACCTTTTGGCAGTGGATTTTCAGTTTGCAAGTCATGGTTGCAAATACAGTGCAGTTTTGCTATAATGCACTTCAGTATATCAGAGGTTCGGACATTGTGGGCTAACGTGGTGGACTTATGTTGCATAAAGTATTCTCTTTGGTGAGAGGGGCTCCAAGACATCAATGGTGACTCTGCAAGTGAGCTCAAGATACCACGTGCCAACCCCCGGCACCCATTTAGAATGTGGATCCAACTATAAAACCTGCATTCAAGGTTCAGTAAAGCTGATGCAATTGCATGGTTTGGGACTTCATGGAATAAACCCCAATTTTTCTGCTTCCTCTGACATATTTCAATGTTATGTTACTTTTACAGCTCTGGTTGTTCGGTGCTTTTCATAAGTTAACATTTAGTATTTGAAGTTAGCATCTAGCGAGCTTGAATATTCAACAACACCAATTATGTATAGCGTCCTTCACATCGGAAGTACGTCCCAAATCGTACACTCTAAATTCAATCCACCATTTGAAAGGCAGTGTACTTTGATTGGAAATTGAAAATCTTCAAATTTATTTCAAAATAATTCCTTTAACCTGGGTTTGCTTTATAAAAAAAAATGTTCATTCAGAGTGAATGCCTAAAATGATCCAATTTGTGGATATTCAGTGATTTAAGTTCTTATTAAGCATTTTATTTCTTCACAGATCAAAAGATGTAGGAAGGCCAAAAGCAGAAGTAGCTGCAGACTTCATCAATAGTCGAATTCCGGGCTGCAATGTAGTTCCGTATCCTTTTTTTGTCTTGGCACTAAATATGACCAAAATAAACCTGAAATTAGAAATAGTCTTAGCAAAAGAATCAATTCTGAAGTCCTATTTCTCTGAAGTGGTGTTCGCAAGAGAGAAGATACGCAGGAAAACCCCAAGGTCGTCAATGTCAAGTGTATCAGGAAAGCTTTCTTTCCAACTCAAGCTGGCTGGAGAGAATTCTGTAGATCTAATAGTCTATCTGCTCACAGCAGAAGGAAGACTGTATGATAGCGGAAGATTGCTGAAGTAGGAAAGAATTATAAAACATCAAAGTTAAAACTTCCTAAAGCTGACGCTAACTGCCTCAAAACAGTCCTTAACATAATATTCAGACATTTCAAAAAGATCCAAGATTTCAGTGATACCTTCTACAGGCGTAAGTTTAAAAACTGGTTTCTGAACACAGCAATTGGCTTTATGTGGGAGGGGTTGGTCTTAGAATTTGCCGATGAAGCTACAACCCATTTACTGCTCTATAATATCTGACCATTTGGTATACTGTTCTTGTCACCATCTCAAAGTGTTTCATAGTTGAGTCCAGTAGCACAAGCGAGAGACCTGGGTTCGATTCCCGGCAGGGTGAAACCTTGGGCAAGTTTCCTTACTCCACACGCCTGATGATAATCCCTGAAGAAAAAATAATAATAAATTGGTCACTTCAATCCATGACTGTTTGTAGGACACTACTGTGCACAATTGGCTGCCGTATTTTGCCCACAAATATACTATCCATTCACTTTACACTATATTCTGTGAAGCGCTTTGAGATGTTTAGAAGACATAAAAAACGCTATATCAAAATGAAAGGGTTATAAACTTTCTGTAAAATGCAGTAATTATATTTTGTGGGCAAATGCAGCAGCCAAATTGCAAACAATAGCGTCCCACAAACAACCATGAAAAGAATGACAAATTTTATCTGGAGGATTATTGGCCAGCATGTCGGGAGAAACTCCCTTTTCGAAAATTGCTGTGGGATCGGGCAGCATCTCTGACTAGGCAGCAGCATCCCCCAGTACTGCATTGGAATGTCAGGTTAGATTATGAGCCCAAAGTCTCAATAGGGTTGAACCGGCAACCTTCTCGTTCTGAGGCGAGTGCTGCCAACTGAGCCAGGCTGGTATCTTATAGTTTAAAAATCAGGGCTTTGTGCTAAGTTAGCTGATTTTAACTGAGATCAGCTGATTTGGTGTTTGAAGAGCCTCAGTGTAGTTGAAATAAGGAAGTGAAAATCAGCCAGCTTCTTGATCGCTATGCAGCGTCCTCCGCTGGAAAATTGATATCTATAGATATTAGTAAAGCTAACTCAGTTACAATCTGAATTTTCTTTCTCTTCCTCAACACTCGGTATTTAGGCTTACACAGGAAATATAGTCCCATGGGTGAGGTACTGGAAATCAACTCAAAAGAATGGATGTTTATCTTGATCTGTATCTCAATAGATGTATTGTGTTACTGAACTATGCCTTTGTTTCAGAATTTCACATAGTTGTCTGTGGATTGGATTCTATCATTGCACGAAGATGGATTAATGGAATGCTGGTATGGAGCAGCAGATCTGTTTTAACAATTGTAATAGTAACAGTTGTAAAGTAGTTCTCACGTGATGGGATTCTCAAAACAGCGTAGGCCACAAGTGTGAAGCTGGAGCAGTTTAAAAAGTGATCTGAACTGATGAGATGTAAAAGCTGCTACAGGGTGACCAAAAAGTCGTGATAACTACCCCTTTATCTAAAAAAAAATCAGAATTTCTTTTAAGACTTATTAAACAATGAAATGGTATAGCGACTTTTTGGTCACTCTGTGCTATTCTTTGTAGCAATCGCTGAAAAATACAGAAAAAATTAAAAATACAATAACAATTGTAGGAAAGTGAAATGTATATTTAAACTAACGTGTAAACAAAATAGTCTTAGTCTTCTACACAGGATTATTTAGTAAAGTCTTTTTCACTAGCTCTTCCTATACTTCCACGTCTGTATGTTTAGTTAAAGAACTCAGGATTTTTACATCTAATTTGTTGTCTTTAGATATCCCTTTTGAATTTTGAGGAGTCAACACTTGACCCAAGTTCCATTATCCCGCTGATTGATGGTGGGACAGAAGGGTTTAAGGGCAATTCCCGTGTTATCCTGCCTGGAATGACGGCATGTATAGAGTGTACCCTGGAACTCTACCCTCCCCAGGTAACATCTGGTTCATGGTTTTAATACCTTGCTAAACCAATCCGGAACTTTGGGGTCTTGTTTGACTCTCAACTATCCTTTCTACCCCACATCTGCGCCATGACCCGCTCTGCCTTCCCCCGCCTCCGCAACATCTCCCGGCTCCGCCACTGTCTCACACGCAGGCGGCCGAAAACTTCATACGTGTTTCTCATTACATCGTGGCTCGACTATGCGAGCTCCCCAACTCCTCCCTCCATAGGCTGCAGATCATCCAGAACTCTGCAGCCCATGTCCTCTCCCGCACCAGGCTCCACGACCCTATCACCCCCATCCTCGCCCGACTCCATTGGCTTCCCATCACACAGTGGATACAGTTCAATATCCTGGTCCTCACCTTCAAAGCCCTCCACGGTCTTGCTCGCCCACCTCTGCAACCTCCTAACCCCCTACCATCCTGTTCGCTCCCTCCACTCAGCGGTCCCCAGCTTGCTTCATGTCCCCCGCCTCGTCGCCCCACTATTGGCGAGTGGTCCTTCCGCCACTCTGCCCCCACCCTCTGGAACTCCATCCCGCAATACCTCCGCCACGCCCCCTCCCTTGCCACCTTCAAGACCCATCTCAAGATTCTCTTCGTCCGTGCTTTCGATCTCTCTGCTTCCCCCCACTGCCCTCCACCCTCTCCGACCCTCAGCTTGGATCCGTAACTCTGTCTGTCCAGCGCCTTGGGACGTCCTCCTGGCTTGAAAGGCGCTATACAAATGAAATTTTGTTGTTGTTGTTAGTAATTTTACTCAGGTCAAGACCTGAGACTTGAACAGGTAGAAATGGTGAGTTTATTGTATAGAAAACTGCACCTGTTGCTTTTGCTTACATTAGGTACTTCTAGAAATGTTTAATAACTCCCCAAAATTGATTCTTGCGGTTTTAAAACTATTTTAATTTTTTTGCAAACTACCTAAAAAGAAATACAAACAACCCCTCACTTCAAAATATACAATATACAAAATATACAATCAATTCACTTTACAGTATATTCTGTGAAGCACTATATCAAATGCAAGGATTATTATTTATTATTACCCTCTTCGGTTTGGTATTTCTTCCAGATTAACTTTCCTATGTGTACAATTGCATCTATGCCCAGGCTTCCTGAACACTGTATTGAATATGCCAGGATATTGCAGTGGCCCAAAGAAAATCCATTTGGTGGTAAGTTTTTAACCTTAGTTTAAAAGAAAATGCAAGTCTTCTTGAAATCATTATCAAGTGCATTCAATAGATAATTGGTTTCATTCATGAATTACTATAAATATTTCAAAATATTAATATAAACTCAAAAGTATAGTTTTGTTAGAGATAGATAACTCAGACTTTAAACTTAGACCAGAGTGGTGAAACTTAATGTTTAATGGAAGATGAAAATGTTATCAGTAAATAATAGAGGTTCATGTTCTGATCCGAGTAATAGGAGGCAGGAAATGTCTTAACAGACTTTTATCATTGAACATATATTTATTATACATATATTGATGATAATCCCTCCAAAACAAAATAATAATAAATTGGTTATTTTCAATCCACGACTGTTTGTGGGACGCTGCTGTTTCTCCCACAAATATACGGTTAATACACTTTACAGCATATTCTGTGAAGCGCTTTGAGATGTTGAGAAGACGTGAAAAGCGCTATATCAAATGCAAAGATTATTATTATTGTTTATTATTATAACATGAGCATTCCCTTAGGATTGCTAGAATCTGATTTTATACGGTATTTGAACAGCTTTTGTACCAAACGGACATATTTTTATTTTCCTAGAGGGCATTGCGCTGGACGGAGATGATCCAGAGCATATTCAGTGGGTTTTTCAGAAATCGCTTGAAAGAGCAGCTCAGTTCAACATTACTGGTATCACATATAGACTGACACAAGGTGAGTCCTATAAATTAATGACTTGGGCATTTACCATTTCTTTAAAATCACAGTGTGTAAACGTGTCTTTTAATGAAACTTTACCTTCTGTTCTTCTTTTGCAGGTGTTGTAAAGAGAATTATTCCCGCAGTAGCGTCTACCAATGCAGTGATTGCAGGTACATAGTGTATTTAAGCCAATCAGATACTGGTGATGTACCTTTTTCTGTTTTCGTTGAATTGCGGGATGTGAGGTGACAAATTAAAAGATTGATTAACTCTGATTTCACAGTTAATATTGCTGAAGTGCAAGTACACTCTTGTCAGTTATAATATAAGCAAAATTACACGTTTTGGACCATTCTGG
This sequence comes from Callorhinchus milii, assembly GCF_018977255.1. NCBI lineage: Eukaryota > Metazoa > Chordata > Chondrichthyes > Chimaeriformes > Callorhinchidae > Callorhinchus > Callorhinchus milii. The sequence continues at coordinate 5,085,806 of NW_024704753.1, forward strand.
AGTCTGCGGAACAGCCTTTGTGATATCAGGAGCAACCAACAGGGGGCGACATTTATAGTTGCAGTGGAACCTCCAAGACACAAACTCACCGACAATCAATTGCATTGTATGTGGGGATATGATGTAGTATTGTCTAACTTTACCGCCTTTCACCGCTTTGATTTAATAATGTACACACCATATGTACAGCAAATTGAAATATCCATAATGGTTACAATAAAATGGACTTTTGGAAAATAGCAAATCCTCAAGTTAGCTTTCATGCACGAGAGTTTGTAGTTTTATGGTTCTACTACATGATATCTTTGCTGAGATAAATTGGAGGAAGGATATTACTGAATTATTTACGCACTTTGAGATGTTACCCACGTGAAGCGTGCTATATAAATGCAAATAATAATAATAATAATCCTTGCATTTGATATAGCGCTTTTCACGTCGGGAGGACGTCCCAAAGCGCTTCACAGAATACACTGTAAAGTGAATTGACTGTATATTTGTGGGCAAACGCGGCAGCCAATTGCGCACAGCAATGTCCCACAAACAGTCGTAGATTGAAAATGACCAATTTATTATTGTTTTTGGTTTTGGAGGGTTTATTATTAGGCTCTGTGTGGAGTAAGGAAACTTGCCCAAGGTTTCGCTCTCTGCCTGGAATGTTCACAATTTTGTGGCCATTTCGCCCACAACATACACACAGTCCATTCACTTTACAGTATACCCTGTGAAGCGCTTTGAAATTTCTCGAAGACGTGATAAGGCGATATATCAAATGCAAGGATTATATTATAAATTTGTTGTTGATATTGAATGATTTTCTGCTATAGCTGCTGGTTTTGTATTAGTTTCTTTGATTGAGTGTTGACTGCATCAATAACTAATCTTGGGAAACAAATTCTGTTTACTTCCTTAGCAACATGTGCCACTGAAGTGTTCAAAATTGCTTCAAGGTAAAATTTTCATTTTTATTTCAAGCACTTGATGGTTTTGCTTCTGCTTTCATTGTCTTCAGAAGGGGAATTGTTTTCATTAAACATGGTATTTTTCTTTATACAGTGCGTACATTCCTCTGAATAACTACTTGGTGTTCAATGACGTTGATGGATTATACACTTATACGTTTGAGGCAGAGCGCAAGGTAAAATCATTCTTAAAAGCTATTACATATATTTTAATTCTATGCTAAATTGTTTCCACTTGTTTTCCTCTTCTGTGGTAAAGAAATTATATGTTTTATGTTAACTGCAGCAAATAAAAACTGTGCACCTGTTTATCATTTTTTCAAAATATCTCCATTCTATTTAATTGCCGTGAAAGCACCTGGAAAAAGCCTAAATATTGCAGCATCCTATTAAGATTTGTATTTTTGTTTGAAGGAAAACTGCCCTGCTTGCAGCCAAGTCCCTCAAGAACTACAGTTTTCACCCTCTGCTAAACTTCAGGAGATTATTGATTACTTGACGCAAAGTGCTTCACTGTAAGTCTCACTTAAATCATTGCTTGATGCTATTGCAGATTCCTGGAATATTTTAAAATGTATGAAAATTTAAAATATTCTGTCGTGAGACTTAAGCATGTCGGTTTACTCTATCAAGATTCAGGGTAGGATTTCTTCCATTGAGGTCATTTCTGATCTCTTGCTCAATAAAGTGAAAATAAACTGCACAAAATGTATTATTAATAGCAAATGGTGGACTGATAAATGTTTTAACTTCTTCCCTGTTCCTTTACAATGTAAATTTTCCACTTGTCTTCCTCATTGTGCCTTGTAGATATCACTACTTATTCGGTAGTGTATTAACTTTTGGCAGTGCGTCTTATTTGTTTGAATTTGTGTTTTAATATAGAAATTGGTCTGTGTCCTATTTAGGCAGATGAAATCCCCAGCTATCACTGCAACTTTGGATGGAAAAAACAAAACACTTTATTTACAGGTAGAAATTGCTTCTTTTACTCCTCTGCAAACTTCCAGTGATTTTTTTTTAACGGAAAGTAAACTTCCTATGAAAACACTGGAAGCTAATTTCAGGTATGTTTTACAGACTGTTGCATCAATTGAAGAAAGAACAAGACCAAATCTTTCAAAAACCCTGAAAGGTGAGTTAGTAAGGTGCTCGAGTTTGCACGGTTGGCCCTAACATTTTAAGAAGCTATATTTTATCTGTTAAACATCCCTAAGCAGATACAACACTGGAACATTGAAAATTAGGAGCAGTAAAAGATCATTTATCTCTTTGAGTCTGCTCTGTTAGGGACTGTTCTATGGCTCACATACTGCAAACTCCTCGTCCCACCTTCCTGCCATATTTATTCTGCAAGTATCTTCTTCTCTTTTCAATCCCTTAATTGGATTCTCATCCATGGCTTTCTGTAGCAGTGACTTCCAGATTCCCTTTGATCTTCCAGATAATAGGACATCAATGTATGACGATCAGCTTGATGTCTGAGTAGCAGAGTGATACTGAGGCATATAGACCAAGAATATTGAGTACTTTTATTAACCTGATCTGACGGTTGCATTGCTACATTTTGGCTGTGCCCCTGCAAATTGTGGAGAAAGTGGGGAAATTTTCAAAAAAAGTCACAATCAGTCCATAATTCAGATTGTACTCTAGGAATAAAGTCCTTGGAACAGATAATTTAAAAGCACTAGAGATCTGTAAAAACTAAATATCTGCACGTGAGTGAATGTATTAATTTCCTTGATGTTAATGTGTTCTTGAAATCTTATTTTTCAGAGCTGGGACTTGCAAATGGACAGGAACTGGCAGTGGCTGATATCACAACGCCCCAGACTGTGCTTTTCAAACTCCAATTCACTTCTTGACAGATCTACATACATTTTTAATAGTTAAACCATATAAGAAGTTGAAGTAGGCAAAAACAATCTGTTTATCGTCAATTTACTGACTTTTTTAAATACGCTTAGGTTATTTTGAGGGATTCTCCCCAGCTTCTGTCTCAATGCCATCGGCATGCTAGGCTGTGGTTCCACAGGAGCAGATGTCCTGTGAGAGCCTAGACATTGAGTGTGTTGGCAGTCTGTCTGTTTATCCACACAAAAGCACTTTTAAGCAGCAGTCACGAGAAAGCAATTGGAAATTGGCTAAATTTGTTGGCTTCCCTAAGCCAATTGTAGCATGCTATCTGCTGCCCCAGCCAAGATCAGCCAACTGCACACAGATCAGAACTGAAGCCTACAACCTTGTGATCTGTATGACTTGGTGTTTCACCAGTGACAGTCCATTTACCCACTCAGTCATGGGCAGAGAACAACCCATTTATCTTTTAACTGACTTGTATTTGAAGTTGGATATATTTACTGGTGGCACATGACACCTCAAATGGTTGAAGATCTACTATGTGCAGTATATTGTTTCAAATGATTTGTCAACTGAATCACCCAATGGTATTAGAAAGGAACTTGCATATAGAACGCGGTGGCACTTGGCATGCAAGTCAGAGTACTTTTTGTTACTTATTTTGTGCACTGTAACCTAGTGAAAATTGTGAGATTGTAAAGTTTGTTTACAGTACAAAAGCAATTGATTGTTTCATACACTGTACAGACTTTATTTTGCTGAATGAAAATTCAGTTGGACTTTTTTTCCCCCCCGATGGAAGAATTTCACATCCTGTGTATTTAATAACATTGAAGGTTTTATGTATTTATTGACGTGGAATATTAGCTCCAGCAAATATCTGACATAGTAAAGCTCACACTGTAGACTTTAACACTTTTAAAAAAAAGGGCATTTGGCAAGTGTTAAACACTCACCTGTATTTCACAGCAGAAAATCATATGACCATTTTTTAAAAAGCTGTCCAATGTTAAACCTTGTTTTGGTAAACATCTTTGCTGTGATGTGTTGTGGAAATTCAAAAGCTGATAAAGCAGAGAATGTTAATTCTACTAAATTTCTAACCTGTTTTTGTTTTAAACATTTCCCAAAACAACAATAAATAAGTGTGCAATAAATGAAAAATATTCAGTTTAGGTGCTCCAATTCTAATGCAGCCTTGAAAGTTTAACATTTAAAAAGTGGAAATCTGGATTGAACTCTAGATCAAGTATTTCCAACTCATTTTACACTTTGCAAATTGTAGAGAGCAAACCGAGGGAGCGAAGAGGTTGAAAATAAGCAGAGAGAGAGCAATTGAATTTGAAAACTTGTGGAAGGAAATGGAAATGAAAATTATACTCCAAATGTATATTCTGGGGAGCACCACTTGTGACAGGAGGGCTCTAAGTACAAATCATAGTGATTTGAAATCCTCTGAGGGGAAGAAAGGAAGGGATAAATTACCAGGATATCCCTGCGATTGAACTGACTCCTGGTAAAGATGGGCATGTACAATAAATAAGGCATTGTTGATGGTTGACTTGTAAGTGTAGATATGTTCTAAACGGCTCAAGCTGGAGAAGTACTGTGACGCCCCCAGTGTAGTATGTTTTATTAGTCAGCTAGCTGCACAGTTACAATCTTTTTATGGGTGATGGGGGCGGGGAGATAAAGTACTCTGTATGCTTGTGATAATGTTGGACAGCTCTTTATAAAATGTGCCAATCTTGGTTATTTTTTGTAGATCTGCAAAAGTGCTGCAGTATTCTTACGTTCTGACCAGGGACATGCAGAGTTTTGTGTGATGGGAGTTTTGACTGAAGCATTATTAACATTAAAATGAAAGTCAAAGCAACAATGATGGGAAATATTTTCTTCAGTTTTTATTTTGATTTCAGAGCAAGTTGTGTTTCAGTAGCTGACGTTAGTGTTTGAGATGCTTCTGAAAATCAGAATGATTGATGTATGATGGATATTATAGGGGTGCAATGAAGGTGGGATTTCCTACTACCAAAAACAACAAATTGCATTTATATAACACATTTACGTCAGGATGTCCCGAGGTGCTGAACAATTAAGGGTTAACTGCAATGATGATAATTTGCCAATCATCCTTCCATTCGATATAGCTACTTATCATGTTGTCGAGTCATCTTAAAAGAGATTCATAAGATTTTGCAGCTCAGCATCAAATCACACCCCTGTTTAGCACTCCCAAGACTATTCATCCAAAGGGGGCTATATAAATGCAAGTTGTCGTGAAAAGCAACAACCAATTTGCGCAGAGCAACGTCCCACACACAGCCACAACAAAATTACATTTGTGAAGCGCCCTTCATGTCAGGAGGACGTCCCAGTTATGAAATTAAAAAATACTTTTATTTGGACAGTTTGTTGGCCAGGACAAACTTCTCTTTCGAGTAGTGCTATGGGATGTTTAAGGCGCACCTCAATAGCCAGACAGGAAGAACCTTGGTTTAATGTCTCATCCAAAAGATGGCAAGTCTGACAATGGAGCATTGCCCCAACAATGCAATGAAATGTCAGGGTGGACAGTCCAAAGTCTTGACGTGAAGCTTGAACAATCTTCTGATTCAAAGGCAAAAGCACTAGTAACTGAGGTATGCTGGCACCTTGCGTGAAGAAAGAGCTAAGACATTTTTATCTGTGGTCTTATTAGATCTCTGTAGAAGTCCTGAAGCTCAGTGTTCAGAGCACCCCCTCACGAGGGAGAGACCTGGGTTTGGTTCCTGGCAGTGCCAAACGTTGGGCAAGTTTCCTTGGTCCACCCGCCTCTGTTTACTGAGCAGTAAGTAGAAACCTGGTTGTAAGTTGATCAGTGGATCGCTTTTCTGGGGGTAGTAGTTCCTTCAAAAAAAATTGGTCTCTCAATCCATAACGGTTACTCCCATTTACTATTACTGTATTTTCCGTGAAGTACTTTGAGACATCTCGAAGGCGCTATAATCATATGCAATGATTATTATCTCAGTGTTAATTAGCACTGGAATTAACTCTCCAAGAATACAGGAAGGAACCGAACCCTTCGGTAATTGACGTAAGAGACGGAATTTTAAGCTGTGAAGTAACCCACTGGTCAACCAATCACTGCAAAAAATACACGGAATAAAATCGAAGCTACAACAACAACAACAAGACTGCAATGATAGAGCGCCTTTCACGTCGGGAGGACGTCCCAAAGCACTGGACAGTTGGGTCAGGACCGGGGCAGAGGGGGAAATGGTCAGGGGGGAGGGGAGATGGTGAGGGGGGAGTGAGTGAGGAGATGGTCAGGGGAGGGGGAGGGGGGGGAGATGGTGAGGGGGGGAGGGAGCGAGGAGATGGTCGAGGGGAGGGAGGGAGGAGGGGGGGAGATGGTGAGGGGGGAGGGAGCGAGGAGATGGTCAGGAGGGGGAGGGGGAGGGGGGAGGGGGAGATGGTGAGGGGGGGAGGGAGCGAGGAGATGGTCGAGGGGAGGGAGGGAGGAGGGGGGAGATGGTGAGGGGGGGAGGAGATGGGAGGGGAGGAGGGGGGAGATGGTGAGGGGGGGAGTGAGCGAGGAGATGGTCAGGGGGAGGGGAGGGAGGGAGGAGAGCTGAAGGCGCGGTCAAAGAGAAAGGCCTTGAAGGAAGGAAGGAAGGATGGAACTGAACGGCATCAAACGGCCCCGAACAGCCGAAAGGGAAGCGTCAACATCTCTCATTTCCTTTGTGTAAAGTCAGTCTCCGCGGAGACCGTCAAAAATTGCCAACGGCGACTATGTTTCAAGTCGCCATGAGCGGGGTATTGGTAAAAGTTTTCAATAAGCAATAATCACGCCTCGGTTAGACCTCATCGGCTACGATACTGCCACTGCGCAAAGCTGCCCACGGCCTCCCGACCCGCCGGCTTATCCCACCGCCCTCCTCCTCTCACTTACCATCAGCCGCTGGCAATGTCCGGCTGCGATTCCGCACTTTTGCGTTACGTTTCGGGGACTTTTCGGCGACTTTTAAAAAAAAAAGAAACGGAGGAGAATCGGAGAGCAAAGCGTTCAAAAACCACCGCTTCTGTTTAAACCGCTGTGCCGCGTATGCAAATGAGCTGATGGCGTCACACGGGACATGGCGGGAAGCGAGTCTCTGGACCAGGTTCAGGTGCAGTTGGTTTGGAAACTCTGCACAAACTTCTTTCAAATAATATTCTTCAAAACATTGCCCCCCCTCTCCTCCCCTCATAAGTGCTGACTTGCTGGAGTGCAGTGCTTGTTCGGTGCTCACAGCAGCAGCGAAGTCTATTCCAGAGTCTGTTCCAGGAATTAATGATAATAATAATAATCCTTGCATTTGATATAGCGCTTTTCACGTCTTCTCGACGTCCCAAAGCGCTTCACAGAATACACTGTAAAGTGAATTGACTGTATATTTGTGGGCGAACGCGGCAGCCAATTGCGCACAGCAATGTCCCACAAACAGTCGTAGATTGAAAATGACCAATTTATTATTGTGTTTTGTTTTGGAGGGATTATTATTAGGCTCTGTGTGGAGTAAGGAAACTTGCCCAAGGTTTCGCCCTCTGCCTGGAATTGAACTCAGGTCTCTCACTTGCAAAGCGAGTGCTCTAACCACTGAGCTACAGGACTCCACACTTCCATTTCTACTTGTTTCAGTGAGTGCAATATTTCTTTCTTTTTGTTCTTTGCATTCGTTATTGGAGACTGTCCCAAAATGGCCAGTGACCGCTGTATTTCAAGGCTAAACAGCTGAGGTATTAGGAAAAGTTTTTTTTTTCGAAATAAGCCATAATCACGTTTTTCTCCCAAATACAAATATCATTTGCAACACTTTACAATCAGCATTTGGATAGTGTGGCTTTCGAGTTCAGGGGTGGGATGGGGGGTGTGGGGGGATTCCTCTACAGAGCTGGAAATGTGCACAGTTCAAATGGGAAGATAAGAAAATATCTTCAAGAAAGATATCAATCTGACTTTGAACGGAAATGACCTTTATTGATATATAAGGAAAACTACATACGCATTGGACAGTTAGTTGTTCAAAGATTTTTATTCTGCTTCTACACTCGGAAGCAACAGCGCTGAGTTGTAGGTTCATTGTCATTTGCCTATAAAATAACCATTATTCCGTAAATAGTGAATCGTTTTTTCAAACGCATTGGCGCATATCAGCAAAGAGCAGCAAAGGGTTGAGTATAGTCATTGGGGGATGATGTGACAATCACAGTGGAATAAACCACTCGAGCACAATCATATGCCCTCACATTGCTGCAGTGATACATGCTTGTTTCTTGCAGTTTGTTTTTATTAAAACAAACAAAACAGACACCTGCCGATCTGACATCGAGTCCTGGACGAGAGACAACTTTCTTCAGCTCAATGTGCGCAAAACCGAGGCCCTCCTGATTGGCTCACGTCAGCGCCTCCGCACCTCAGGCGCTGACACCATCAGCTCCGCACTCTCCACCTCTCAAAGCCATCAGGAACCTCGGGGTTCTGTCCGACCCTGAGCTGTCCTTTCTCCTTCATATCCGCACCACAACTGGCACCGTCTTCCATCACCTCCGGAATATCATCAGACTACGGCACTACCTCACCCCTCACGCGGCTGAAACTCTGGTCCACGCCTTTATCACCTCAAGGCTGGACTATGGGAACTCTCTCCTCGCCGGCCTTCCCGGCCCTCCCTCCACACTGCAGGTCATTCAGAACTCTGCAGCTCATGTACTGTCCCGCACCAGACACCGCGACCACATCACTCCCACCCTCGCTCGCCTCCACTGGCTCCCCATCCCCCAGAGGATCGAATTCAAGATCCTCATCCTCACCTACAAGGCCATTCACGGCCTCGCTCCCTCCTACCTCTCCGACCTACTATCCCCCTACTTACCTGCCCGTACCCTCCGTTCCTCTGGCTCCGGTCTGCTCCACATCCCCCGGCCCCAACCGCCCTACCATCGGTGGCCGGGCCTTCAGCCTCTCAGCCCCGAGGCTCTGGAACTCTATCCCCAGTGCCTTCGCCGCCTCCTCCCTTTCCTCCTTCAAGGCCGGTCTCAAGACCTTTCTCTTTGACCGTGCCTTCAGCTCCCCTCTCGACTTTCTACCCCCTCCATGCTCCCTCCCTTCCCTTCCCTCCCCCTGACCATTTCCCCCCTCCCTCCCTCCCTCCTCTCACCCTCACCATTTCCCCCCTCCTCGCTCCCTCCCTCCCTCCCCTCACCCTCACCATTTCCCCCCAATGCTCGGGTCCTGACCCAACTGTACAGCGCCTTGGGACGTCCTCCCGATGTGAAAGGCGCTCTATAAATGAAATCTTGTTGTTGTTGTTGTTGTTAATGGCCCCTGTTGTGAAATTATGTTCAAAGATCAAAACAAAAACCTGTATCAGAAGAGTGGAATTTACAGAATTGGTCTCAAAGCTGTGAAAAGTACAGGTATGGTGAAACAACAACAACAACAAGATTCCATTTATATAAAGCGCCTTTCACGTCAGGAGGACGTCCCAAGGCGCTGCACAGTTGGGTCAGGACCCGAGCAGGGGGGAATGGTCAGGGTGAGGGAAGGGAGGGAGCGAGGAGGGGGAAGAGAGTCGAGAGGGGAGCTGAAGGCACGGTCAAAGAGAAAGGTTTTGAGACCGGCCTTGAAGGAGGAAAGGGAGGAGGCGGCGAAGGCACTGGGGGATGGAGTTCCAGAGCCTGGGGGCTGAGAGGCTGAAGGCCCGACCACCGATGGTAGGGCGGTTGGGGCGGGGGACGTGGAGCAGACCGGAGCCAGAGGAACGGAGGGTACGGGCAGGTAGGTAGGGGGATAGTAGGTCGGAGAGGTAGGAGGGAGCAAGGCCGTGAATGGCCTTGTAGGTGAGGATGAGGATCTTGAAATCAATCCTCTGGGGGATGGGGAGCCAGTGGAGGCGAGCGAGGGTGGGAGTGATGTGGTCCCGAAGCCTGGTGCGGGACAGTACACGAGCTGCAGAGTTCTGAATGACCTGCAGCTTGTGGAGGGAGGTGGCGGGAAGGCCGGCGAGGAGAGAGTTCCCATAGTCCAGCCTTGAGGTGACAAAGGCGTGAACCAGGGTTTCAGCAGCGTGAGGGGTGAGGTAATGCCGTAGTCTGGCGATGTTCCGGAGGTGATGGAAGGCGGTGCCAGTTGTGGTGCGGATGTGAGGGAGAAAGGACAGCTCAGGGTCGAACAAAACCCCGAGGTTCCTGACTGGCTTTGAGAGGTGGAGAGTGCAGCCTTGGATGCTGATGGTGTCAGCGCCTGAGGTGCGGAGGCGCTGACGTGAGCCAATCAGGAGGGCCTCGGTTTTTCGCACGTTGAGCTGAAGAAAGTTGTCTCTCGTCCAGGACTCGATGTCGGACAGGCAGGCTGTCAGGACATCGGTGGTCGTGGAGTTGAGAGTAGAGGAGGAAAGGTAGAGTTGGGTGTCATCCGCATACATGTGGAAGTTAACTCCATGTCTGCGGATGATGTCACCGAGGGGGAGCATATAGAGGGTGAAGAGGAGGGGACCGAGGACAGAGCCCTGAGGGACACCACATGAGACAGTGCGGGGGGTGGAGGAGAAGCCATTCGTCGAGACGAAGTGAAGACGGTGAGAAAGGTACGACCTAAACCATTCAAGGACAGTGCCTTGAAGGTTGAGGTGGGAGGACAAGCGGTGGAGTAGGATAGTGTGGTCGACCGTATCGAATGCTGCCGATAGGTCGAGGAGGACGAGGAGACAGAGGGAGCCCTGGTCACAGATGGTCAGGATATCATTGGTGACCTTGACCAGGGCAGTTTCTGTGCTATGAGCAGCACGGAAACCTGACTGAAGGGGTTCGAAAAGAGAATGGGTGGAAAGGAAAGAGCGCAGTTGGGAGGCGACAACTCTTTCCAAGACCTTGGAGAGAAAGGGGAGGTTGGAGATGGGCCGGTAACTTGATAGCTGCGACGCATCAAGGGAGGGTTTTTTCAGGGTGGGCGTGATGATGGCAGTTTTTAATGGAATGGGGACAGAGCCAGAGGAGAGGGACAGGTTGATGATGTCAGTGATATGTGGGGCAAGAAAGTGGAGCTGGGAGATAAGGAGTGGAGTGGGGATGGGGTCAAGGGAGCAGGTGGTTGGTTTTAGGGATAGGATGAGTTCAGTGACAGAGGGTGGGGAAACGGGTACGAAGGTGTGTAGGGGAGGATGGGTAGGAGTCGGAGTGTGGGAGGGAAGGGGTGGGTGGTGGGTGGAAGTTGGAGGGGAAGTGACCGCGGAGCGGATTCCCTTGATCTTGGATTCAGGTGGGTGGTGTACCAGGGGGAGGAGCGGGAGTAGGAGACAGTGCGGGAAGTGATGGGGGCAAGAGTATCGAGTGTGGAGGAGAGGGTATTGTGGAGGAGGGAGAGAGGAGAAGAGGGGTCGGTGAGGGTTGAAGGCCAGAGGGAGAGGAGTTCAGAGGACTCCAAGGCATCGGTTAGGGATTGTGGGGGTAACTTCTTCCAAGGGCGGTAGAAGATGGTGGTGGGTCTGGTGGAGGTGGGGAGGGGGTGAGGTGGTGAAGGAGATGAAGTGGTGGTCAGAGATGGCCTTGTCGGTAATAGTGACATCCGAGACACTGAGGCCCCGGGTGATCACCAAATCGAGTGGGTGGCCGTGACTGTGAGTGGGGGAGTTTATGTGTAAGGAGAGGTTGAGTGAGGAGAGCAGGGAAGAGAAGTCTGTGGAGATGGAGCAGGAGGGTGTGAAGTGTAGGTTAAAGTCGCCCAGGATGATGAGGCGATCGGAGCAGAGGCAAAGAGATGTGAGGAGTGTTGAAATGTCAGAGATGAAGGTGGGAGAGGTTTTAGGGGGCCGGTAGAGGAGGAGGATTTTAAGGGAGAGGAATGAGGGGTGGGAGAGGGTGAGGTGCTCAAAGGAGGGGAAAGAGCCAGTGGAGTAGGGGGATAGGGCAAGTGGTGTCCTTGAGATAAGGGCAACACCACCGCCACGGCGGTTGGGGCGGGGGATGTGGTGGGAGGTGTAGCCGGGTGGCGTGGCCTCCGTGAGGGGGAAGGTGTCGCCTGGGGTGAGCCAGGTTTCTGTTAAGGCCATGATATCAACGTTCTCATCAAGGATGAGATCGTTGATGACCAGGGCCTTGTTGCAGAGGGAGCGGACATTTTGCAGTCCGATGTGGAGGGAGCGGTTGACAGAAGGGTGTGTGGGAGGGGAGGGGGGTCCAGGTTGTGAGGCAGGGGTGGGGGAGATGGGGATGAGGGAGGAGAGGTTGGCTCCCCGGGTCTGTGTCCGGGGTGGCTGGCGAGAGTGGTGGGGAATGGGGCAGTCGGTGTGGCTGCTGCTGGACAGCCAACGCCGAGTGCCGCGGTGAGCCCGGCGGAGGATTCCCAGGCTGGAACAGAGGGAGGTTGTGGGAGGGTCAAGTGGGGATAGAAGACGAGAGGGACGGAGAGAGAGGAGGAGAGAGCGGGAGAGATGCAGAGGGGGGAGGGTTTGGGGGGAGAGAGGAGGGGGGTGGGAGGGAGGGGGTGAGGGGGCTCGGGTCAAAGCGGCAGCCATAGTGCGCACGCGGGGACCGGGAGCGAGCGGTCAGGTGGATGGCATTATCCCGTAGATTGGGGCAGCGAACCCAACAGGACCATAGTGGGCTCTGATGTGAGCCCTGGGGGGTGGGGGGGGGCGCAGAGGTTTTTTTTTTGTTTTTTTTTTGTGCGCGCGCACGTACCTGAAAACTAATCTATGACGTCGCAGTTCCCCCGCTCCGTCCCCACCCCTCCCCTCCGGGGCTGAACTCGCTCCGGCGTCGAGTTTAAGTACCTGGGTCAGTAGGCCCAGGCTCCTCCCCGCGCTGTCCTGCCGCCGCTCCCCGACTCTAAACACTTAATAATAATACTAATAGTAATAATAATAATAATCTTTGCATCTAATAATAATAATAATCTTTAATAATAATAATCTTTAATAATAATAAACACTAACTGTTGGTTTTGATCATTTTCTTCGTCCTGTAGTGGAAAAACTGGGTAAGTCCCTACAACACCTTTTCCTGCCAAACAATTGGCAATATCACATATTATGTCAATATTATGTCAATTACATTAATTAATCGCAATGGAATAGCAATGTAAACTACAAAAAAAGTGTGACTAAATCACACCGGCAATGTAAACCAGCTAAGAGTGCAAACAAAAACACTGATTATTCAACAACAGGGGGAGGGGGAAGATGACCGTAGTCACCGTCAAAGGTTTTCAGACACAACCTGAAGATGGGGAAGGTCTCACTAGGGTGGATGAGGGAGGAGAGGCGGTGGATGAGGCTGACAAAGTCGATTGTGTGGAACACAGTGGAGAGGTCCAGGAAGACGAGAGGCAGAGCCATCCCTGGTCACAGAGAGAGAGGACGCCGTTAGTGACCTTGTCAAATTTTTTAAAACAAATTATATCTAGTTATTTGTTGATATATATTTACGCTTGTCTCAGACAGTATCAAACCCATTACAGAAAGAAGACGCAACATGTTATTATCTCATTGCAGGATGCAACAGACTCACCCTTGTGGTTGAGGCGGGGTTTCCTCTGCGCACTCCACTTTGGTGAAAGGACCAAGGCTTCCCTGCCTCGGGGTTCTACCGCCCTTTGTAGGGCGCAGTTACAAATGGGGTCTTGTACGCCCCTCCCTATCCCTCCTCTCTCAGTGGGGAGCGTGGACAGGTTCAGGTGCTGTCTCTGTGCTATGGGCAGGGCGGAAACCAGACTGGAGAGGCTCAAGGAGGGAATGGAGGGATAGATATGAGCAAAGCTGGTAAGCGACAATGCATTCCAGAGCTTTGACAACAAAGGGCAGGTTCAAAATGGAATGGTAATTTGTAAGATTTGAGGGGTCAACGGTGTGTATTTTGAGGAGGGGAGTGATGGCAGCAGTTTTAAGAGGAACAGAACCTGAGGAGAGCGACTTATTTACTGTGTGAGCCAGCAGCAGGGAGAGATCCAGGAAGATGAGAGGCAGTTGGGTGACCAGCAGCTGGATGGATAGGGGATCAAGACAACAGGTGGTGGGCTTCATCTGGGTGGTTGAGAGGGAAGGGGAAGCAATCGGGGCAAAGGAGTATAGAAAACTGTGAGAGGTATGGGCCAAGGTGGAAGGAAAGGGTGGTGTAGATGGTCTGGTGGTGAGGGAGGTCGTAGGAGAGGAGGATGCAGCCAAGCGGATTTCAATCTTTGACGCAAAGAAGTCTAGGACCTCTTTGCACTTGGCATTTGAAGTGAAGATGGAAGCAGATTGCGGGTGGGGGCACAGGGGTGCACGGAGGAGGTGGAGAACAGTGGTTTTGGATTGTTTTAGGTCTCCAAAACGGTTTTGGAATAAAAGGCAGTGTTGGCCTACGAGAGGGAGAGGTAATAGTTGCGGAGATCCTCGAGCCACAGTTGGCGGTTGATTGTGAGGCTGGATTTGTGCCATCTGCGCTCGAGCAGTTTTGAGGCAACGGAGGTGACAGTTATACCAGGGGAGTGGGTACATTTGGAGACAGATCTGGATTTCAGGGGGCAGGGGTGGAAGTCCAGGGGAAGAATAGATCTGAGGAAGCAAGGGTGTTCATGAGAGACTGGGATGGAAGCTTCTTCCAAGGTCGGAAAAAGATGGTGGAGGGTTTGGAAGAGGGGAGTGGGATGTGGGAGTGGAAGGAGATGAGGAAATGGTCTGACATGGCGTTGTCTGTGATGGACAGGTCGCAAATGTTAAGGTCGTGAGTGATAATGAGGTCGAGGTGGCGGCCACGATTGTGGGTCGGGGAAGTTTGTGTAGGGTGAGGTTTAGTGTGGAGAGGAGAGCAGTGAAGTTAGAAGAGATGGGGCACGGGGAGTTTAGGTGGAGGTTGAAATTACCCATTATGATCAGGTGTTCTGTCCAGAGGGATGAGGAAAGGGAGGAGATGTCAGGGATGAAGCAACCAGGCAGTTAGGGAGGACGATAAATAAGGAGGATTTTGAAGTAGAGGGAGGTCTGGTACCGTGGAATGCTCTCCCGATGTCGATATTCTCGTTCAGGATGATCGTTAGGGTTTTATTTGAGAGGGAGTGGATATTTTAGGGAGAAATGCGAGTGATAGAGGAGGGCTTCAGAGGGAGGGTTTTAGGCTCTGGAGGAAAATTGACCGCGGAGGGTGGGGGTGAGGGGGGGGGGGGGGGAGTTGGGAAGGGTGAGGATGTGGATGAGCAAAAGGGGTATTTACCTTTTGGAGGTGGGGGAGGTGGCTGTGTCGGGAAGAGTGGGCGATGGGGCAGTTGCTTTGGGACGAATTATAATAATAATAATCCTTGCATTTGATATAGTGCCTTTTCACATCTTCGAGACATCTCAAAGCGTTTCACAGAATAGACTGTAAAGTGAAACAAAAACAGTAGTCGCTGGGAACACTCAGCGGGTCAGGCAGCATCTACGGAGAAAGGAAAGTGAGTCAACATTTCGGGTCCACAGACCTTCGCAAAATACTGCAGATTTCCAGCATCTGCAGTATTTTACGTTTTGTTTATACAGTAAAGTGAATTGACTATATATTTTATGGGCGAAACAACCTTTCGCCAAGACAACCTTGGAACCGAGAAAGGCAGTAACTAATGGGGTACAGGAGAGAGAGAGAGAGAGAGAAGACGAGGAGGAGTGTGGTGGGATAGAAGGGCTGATCGGGAGAATAAGAATAAGAACGCTGGCATTTGATATAGTGCCTGGTCACGTTGTTGAGACGTTTCAAAGCGCTTCACAGAATGCCCTGTAAAATGCAGCGACGGTATATTTTGTGGACGAGGCGCGGCAGCCATTTGCGCACTGCAGCGTCCCACAAGCAGCGGTCGACTGAGCGGCCGCATTATTTTTCGGTTATTATTTATTTGTGAAGGGATTATCCGTAGACGCTCCCGGGGTGAAGGGGGAGCTGTTGAGTTGATACTCCAAACCTCCTCGCCTGCCGGTCCTCAAGCATCACCGAAAGTCTGCCCCTACGCCATAATAATAATAATAATCCTGGCATTTGATACAGCGCCTTATCACGTCTTCGAGACGCCTCAGAAAGCGCTTCACAGAGTACACTGTGAAGTTAATCGACTGCATACTTTTTGCGGGTGAAACGCGACAGCGGAGTCCCACACATTGAGCGACACACGTTACCATTCGGTTGGAGGGATTCATTACACCCCCAGAGAAGAAGCAGATCGACCGACGGACATCACAAGGCCGGAAACGGGCGATCTGTTCTTCGCATTAGGTACATCGGATCACATCCACTTAAAAAATCACTAACGTTTCTTAAACAGCGATTGCGTATATATATGTATATATATGTAGACACACACATCGCACTGATCACTACGAAGAACGATAGAAAAAGAAAAGAGATTCATCTGTTTTTTGTATTGGAAAAGTCAGTCTCCGCAGAGACTGTCAAAAATTGCCAATGCCGACTATATTTCAAGTCGTCACGGCGGGGTATTGGGAAAAGTTTTCAATAAGCAATAATCGCGCCTCGGTTAGACCTCATCGGCTACGATACTGCCACTGCGCAAAGCTGGGGAGGAGCAGGACCGACACACAACTCTATCTCTGCCGCCCCCCTTACACTTACCGTGAGTGCTTGTTCCCCAGTTCCCCTTGCCAACCATTGAAGCACTCGCCCATGAGGGGTGAGCCCCAAATAATAACGTGGAACATGAAACAATAACGGCGGTTTCGGCGATAAAACGAAATAAAACTGCAGTTTTTTTTCTTCCATAGTTTTTTTTTAATCTCCAATTCGCGGAGAGGGTGGAAGCAGAGGATCTTGGGATGGGAAATATGCTGATGAGACAGTGACGACATAGAGTAGACATGGACCTGGGGGGCGGGACATCCTGGGAAGTGGGTGGGTGGGGGCGGAGGCGCGAGAGGGACGCTGGGAGGTGAGGCAGAGGCGCTGAAGGGGGACGATGGGAAGTGGGGCAGAGGCGATTGGGGGGAATGCCGGGTGTTGGAGGGGGGGAGGAGGGGCAGAAGCCCGAGGGCGGGGTATACTGGGAGACGGGGCAATGACTCGAGTGGGACGCCGGGAGCCGCTGGGCAGGGCACACTGCGCGGTAGCGCGAGGGGAAGGCTGGGAGGTGGGGCAGAGTGGCACGTGGGGGATGCTGGGAGGTGGGGCAGAGTGGCACGTGGGGGATGCTGGGAGGTGGGGCAGAGGCGGTGGAGAGGGGACGCCGGGAAGTGAGTGGGGGTAAGATTGGGCCATTTACGTCACGGCTGCTACGTGGAGGAGAAGCCGGAGAGAGAGAGAGTGAGAGTGAGTCAGAGAGAGTGAGGAGGTCGGGACTCGGGTCACTCGCTCGGTTACTCGGCACGAGTCGTCCGGGGGGTTCCCTTCCGCTCCTCCTTCCTATTGATCCCACTGAGGCTGAGGGAGCGGAAGGCTGCGGTCCGGCGGGGGTGTGGGGTGGGGGTTGGGAGGCGGGGTCACCGGGGGGAGGGTCAGTCGGTCAGTCGTTCGCCACAACAACAAACAAACAAACGCTTGGCTCAGGCCCGGAGGCCTCTGACAGCCTCGGGATCGGCGCTTGACTGCCCCCCACACACCCCCACACACACACCCCCACACAGGCGACAATGAGTTGGTTCAACGCCTCGCACCTGTCGAGCTTCGCCAAACAGGCGCTGTCACAGGCCCAGAAATCCATCGACCGGGTCCTGGACATCCAGGAGGACGAGGGGGACTCGTGGGCCCACAGCATAACGCCGGGGTATGAGGAAGGTACGTGAGCGGAGTGTCCGCTGACGTTTATCACTGTTTGTCTGAGTCTTTCTTCGGCGTTGTCTGACGGGCGGAGCGGAGGTCAAATTATATTTTGATGATGAGATGATGAGATGATGAGAATAATTTGGTCACTTTGAACCCGCGACTGTTTGTGCGGACGATCGGTGCCGCCCTTTCGCCCACAAAACCTCACAGTCGACTCACTTTGCGGTAAATTCCGGGGACGTCCGGAACAGGTGATCGGCGGCTGTGTCAAATGCAGTGATTATTATTATTATTATTATTATTATTTGTTATCATTTGTATACTGTAATGTGTAGGGTTTTGTGATCGTGGCGAACCCGTAGCGCTGTGGTTGGAGCGCGCGCCTCGCGTGCGTTTGATTCCCGGCAGAGCCAAACGTTGGGCGAGTTTCCGCACTCCACGCGCCGCTGTTTACGCCGCAGTCCGTAAGGAACCGGTTGTTAGTCGATTGGCGAATCACTTGTCCGGCACTAACAATTCCTTTTTTTAAAAAAAAATTGGTCACTTCAATCTACGACTGTTTGTGGGACATTGTTGGGCGCGATTGGCTGCCGCACTTTGCCCACAAAATATACGCTCAATTCACTTTACAGTGTGTTCTGTGAAGCGCTTTGAAAGTCTCGAAGACGCGATAAGGCGCTGTATCAAACCCAAGGATTATTATTATCGACACATAATTTGTACGCAGTTTCCCTGGATTTTCCTCCAGTTTCCCAACATTTGTTATCTATATTATTGCAAGTTCCTTCTCCCGAATTGCCCCCCAACAAAAGAAAACTCTTATTTTGCGCCTGCGTTGTCATTCAAGACTTCAGGAAAACTTTGGCTTGTGAAAGTTCTGTGCAGTTGCATTGCAGGCTCCCACCCCCCGCCCACCCCACACCTTCCACCCCCACTTGAATTTTATTAAAACATAATGACGGGTTTGTGACATTTTCTTAATGTCTTCTTAAACTATGGATTATGACGAGTAAAACAATTTTAGCTTTAGCCCTTCTGAACCACGGCTGCTTATAAGAGACCTTTTTATAAGAGAGCTAATAATTATTATTATTTTCATAATATGCTGATGGCGCATTTGATATAGCACTTTTCCAGTATTCTAGATGTCTCAAAGTGCTTCAGAATATACTGTATTCTGTGAAGTGCATTATTGTATACCGTAAATGAGTTGACTGTATATTTGTGGGTGAAACGTGGCAACCAATTGCGCACAGCAGTGTCTCACAAACAGTCATGGATTGAGTGACCAAATTATTATTATTTATTTATTGCGGGATTATTATCAGGTGTGTGGAGTAAGGAAACTTGGCCAAGGACTTGCCCTACCAGGAATCGAGGCGGGTGCTCTAACCACTGAGCTTTATATAGGATAATTGAGGAGCAATTTGAGTTGATGTGTGCTACAGTGATATATTTGATTTACAGGCTACTTGAGAATTGGTTCAAAGTGACACATGCTGAAAGATCTGTGTGGAAAGATGATCTCTGTATTTTGAAACTTTAATTACATTATGACAGCAAAGAAAATAACAAGTGGATTTGGCAGTCAGTAGTCACAGTGATCAATCAGGACACACATGTATCAGTTTGTTTGTCCATAGTTATAATGATCAGATTCCTCAATCTGCGCCATCAGCTTCATCGTCCGAATCTCATCTGCCATCCATTTCAGCTTCTGATTCCACTATCAATTATTTTGTCCAATCTTAAAAATGATCTCAGTAGTTTACAGTGCAAATCTTGTTAACTCTTACTTTTACATATATTTGAAAAATCCGAACGGTTCAGTCACAATGGCCTGAATGTTAACTGTGTTACTCTGGATTTGAATTAGGGTTAGGACACCCTGGACATTCCCTCTAACTCTGTTTACCTTCAGGTCACTGTCAGCCTCTGACTTGATAGATCTGTCATCGTCTGTGCTGCCATGCATTCAGCCTCTGACTCTGGTTGCAGCTAACAGTCGGTTGTAATGTTCAAGCTTGGATTTGCCTGAATTGATAAGTGCATTAAATAAGCAGTCTGAGAGTGTCATGCCATTTAAGTATGAAAAGGAAAGCTTATTAGCTTTTTAAGTGCAGTGAGTTTTGTAAATGCTGCTGCAACAGATTACAGCAATACAGTTCACTCCTTTAAATTACAGCTTTGCCATTTTCTTCCAAATCAACTTAATTTCATCATTACCTATAGTTATTGTCCAGAGTGTTAGCTTACAAACTTCAGTCCCTTGAAATATACACTAACAGTCCATCTAAACAAATGGAACAATATCCAAATAGAACTGTTCTTGATGTGTGAGCCTGGACAGTGAGAATTCTTTGAAAAATTGTGTCCCATTTTTTAATAAAACGTAATCTAAATCCAGACAAACATGGAAAAGTTTATGGCAGTAATGCATCGAAAGAAATTTGTTTACAAGCAGTATGCAAACTGCTGAATGGTACTGTTTGTATGGCTCCCTGAAACTCACCAGGGTTTGTGGTCTTTGGTGAGAAAAAACCTTATGGTTGGAAAATAAACTCTTTATACTCAGAGGCAGAAAGGCCCATTGTGATTAAACTAACGGAAATGAGGTAGTGGCTGAGTCTACTGGCACTTAATTTACAAAACCCCCAAAAAGTCACATTTAAGATCGTTCAAATATGTCTTAAAGCAGGAGTGTTTTTTTTTAAATGGGCTTGAAAGTTAGTTTTAAAAGCAGTTTAAAAAGCAGCTGACCTCACTTCTTTTCCAATTTTTCCCACAAATTCCATTTATGTGAAATTGTTTTCTCGTTTTATTTGTATAAGTTGTTTTTATAGTGAAATAGAAGAAAGAAAATGAACTGACAAGTATCACATGAGAGGTGTTTTGGGTTTCATTCCAGGATTTGCAGATATTGGGTCTCGTTATGTTTGAGTAATGTTCCACTTAATCCTGATGACTGAAATGTCATCGGTGGAATACAGGGAACATATAAGTCATTGTAAACTTAGTGTTTTGAATGAACATTAATTCCTTATTTGTGATAGTTTATGATGATCCGTGATGTCTAAGAGAGAGCCTTTTGGTAATGAAGTTAATGTTTGATGTTCAGTCATTTGCTTTGAAATTAACATAGAAAACTGAATCGATTTTATTCACTTCATCAACAACTTTAATCATTTTGTGTTTTCAATTGCAACAGCATTACTAGTCAAGAGTTCCTCCATCAGCGGAGGATGGGTTTCCACCCAGTGGGGAACCCCTATAGAGAACAGCCCCAATCCCTGTTCTGAAGATTCACTAAAAGCCATCACCACACCAGTTACACGAACTGTGGTGGATGAATCAGAGAACTTCTTCAGTGCCTTTCTATTATCTGCTGACATCCAAACTCTTCAGAATACTCCAGTGGTCTCTAAACCTCCAGCCAAGTCACAGCTGCCCAAAGAGGTAAAAGGCACATTGACTGCAAAGCCCAGTGAATCCATTGAATTAAGTGTACCAGAAAAGCCATACTCAGAAGATGAGAGCTCAGAGGCACTTGAAATAGATGACATTGAGTTAAAAGAGTCCAATGACCTCATTGTTAGCCAGTTGCCAAGCGTAACCTCAGAAAGCTCAGAATCTTGTACAAGTAAAAAGGAGGTGAGGAACAAGGAGGATGAAAAACTAGGTGAAGCAACAGAAAATGAGTCTGACAGTTTGGCTTCTGGTACATTAGCTGATTCTACGGGAGAAAAAATGACTGATAACACTGAAAAAAATGAACATTCAGAGAGCTTGCCTGACAGCCCATCAAAACCCAGCACCCCTCCTGTAGTTTTGGAGGGAAAAGAGCCCAAATCAGAGGACAGGCAAAGTAACACTCCCTCTCCCCCCATCAGTACATTTTCCTCTGGAACCTCAACAACCAGTGACATTGAGGTGCTGGATCACGAGAGTGTGCTTAGTGAAAGCTCAGCAAGTTCTAGACAGGAGGCTGCGGATTCGAAAGCCAGCCTGCACCTTATGCAGACATCTTTTCAGTTATTATCAACCTCTGCCTGCAATGACTATCAGCGCCTTGACGAGTATCAGAAACTTACTGAAAGCTCCAGCTCTTCGGATGCTTTTGAGAGAATCGATGCCTTCAGCGTGCAGTCTTTGGACAGCCGGAGTGTGAGTGAAATTAATTCGGACGATGACATGCCCGGCCGGGGCTGTAACCTGGCATCAGGGTCTGGAGGACAGTCTGCTTCTAATTCAGAACCAACTGAGCAGCCAGTGGGCGATGTGGAAGAGAGCACAAATGAGATGCTGAAAGAGATCGTATTTGATGAAACAGAAACGGAAATGGAGGAGAGTGGACGAAGCGCAACTCCAGTTAACAGTGAGCAGCCCGAGGTCTTGCTTGTACCTGTTCTAACAGTGAATGAAAACCAAAATACGGAAGCTGAAATAATCGACGAGCCGCCATCAGCAATTGCGGAAGTTGAATGCCAGACAAATGGCCAATTTGAGAAGCTTCAATTGCAAAAGGTAAATCTTTTACACTGAGGCTACATTAATCTATACTAATAAAGACGAAATGTCTGTCTGTACGTCAGTGTATCCGACAATCACGCGATAACCGATTGTTGTAGAGACATGATTTCTGCCTCATCGGAAAGGTCTTGTATCTGGCACTGTCTTGGGCGTATGTTTTGGCGGCGAATCTCCTATCGTTGATGAGCTGTATTAAAAAATGCTTTAATTATCCCCAAAATATGAGGTATGCATTGAATTCTGCATTTACGTAGCAAAAGAGGAACGCACACACCATTCAGAAAGATGCATCTATATTCTGCAACAAATGTAAGGCAGTTCTTTCTGGTTGTCGTTGGAACTCGAGTCCTCCCATGTCAGACAGAGAGAGAGAGAGACTGAGATCGTGAGAGAGAGACTGAGATAGTGAGAGAGAGAGAGAATGACTGACAAACAATATATTATCAAGTGTAGTGATTGTGAGTTTTGTGGGAGAGAGAGAAAGACAGAGAGTGACAGTTTGAGAGAGACAGACAGAGAGTGTGAGAGGGAGAGAAACTAGGAGAGAGAGACTGGGAAAGAGAAAAACAGAGAGACTGAGCTAGAGAGAGGGAGACTGAGACAGACATAGAGAGAGAGACTGTGTCAATCTACATTCCATATTGGATCCTTTGGTTGCAAGCAAAGCTGCAACGGCTATGAAATAAATTATCTTTGAACTCGCATCTTTGGAGTCTAGTGTTTCATCTATGTTTCCATTTAAGATCCAGAATTCCTCCAATTATTCTTTCTCTCTCTTCTCACACAGCTGTTTTAATCTAGACTTGCTCTTCACTCGAACATAGTTCCCCAGTTTCTTTGTAGGTTTCTGCTGACATTTACTTGCAATATAATGAGGTCACCTTGAACAGACCTAGTACTGGCTTAGCAGAGATCAGTTAACCCAATCCAGACTGGAGATCAAACCTGAGACCTTACTGGTCTGTTTGCTTTTATTAACCATTAATCTGGAAATAGTTTATTTGTCAGTACACACAAGTTAACAACCCACATATGCTTGAGTTTAATATTCTGTTATTTTAATAATAACATTTGTGAAAGTTTGTAAGGGGGTGAGACCATATCGATGAACTCCCAGTTACAGTAGAAACTCTGTATTCGGCGTTAGCCGCACTCAGTTGGTAGCACCTCTGTAAGAAGATTGTGAATTTAAGCCCCACATCGGGACTTTGAGTTCATAATCCAACGCTTGTCTACGGTGCCGTGATTTGCTTCACGGTTGTTTGTGCATCATTGCTGTGCATAAATTGGCTGCTACATTTGCCTACAAAATATATAGTCCTTACATTTTACATCAAAGATATGAAGCGCTTTGGGGCATTTTAATGTGAAAAGGCTATGTCAACTACAAAAAATTTTGATTATCATTTAAAGGACTATGTTTAGACCATATTTCTCGAGAAACCAGTTTTTAACTAATTGTTGAATTAGACAGAGATTGAATAGAATCACTTGAGGATTCCCGAGAAGTGGCTTCAAATACTGTCAACAGTGGACGTTGAATTATGAGGAAAAAGTTGCCATAAGTATTATTTCTGCTCTTGTTTTCCTGGTAACCATTAACAGATAATTGATGAACTGACAGAAAAGCTGGAAAAGCGAGAGATTCAACTTTTGGCTGTTAGCAAGGATAAAGCTGGATTGGAGGAGACGATTGATAATCTGAAAGAGTAAGTGATAAAAGTAGCCTTGCACTGTTGAACAAGATAATTGACACTGTCCTACTGAGCAAAATACCTGTTGAAATCTAGAATGACTGTAACCAAACACACAAATGTTCATTTTAGTTTTAACTGTTACATAGTAATTAGAATAATGCCACTTAATGTGTGGAATGACAATCTGCGATGATGTGAAATGATTAAAAGTCTTTACCTCCTATTTTCGGAATGTTATTCACAAATAAAGCGAGATGATTGGATTGAAGGAAGAAACCAACGGCATCTCCCCCATAAAAGAGGAATTCACCAATCGTATTGCAGAATCGGAAAAGAAGGCCCAGGTTGCTTGCAAGGAGAGGGACAATGTTAAAAAGGTAAAACAACAACAGCAACTTGCATTTATATAGTGCCCTTCACGCTTTGTAGAGTCCCAAGGCGCTTGACAGTGCAGGAGTCTGACCCCGAGCCAGAGGGAAGGGGGAGATGACCGTATGCACGATCAAAAAGGAAGGTTTTTAGGTGGGATTGAAAGTGGGGATGGAGGGGGCAAGTCAGAGGGATTGAGGGAGAGAGTTCCAGAGTTTCGGGGTGTAGTGGCTGAAGGCACAGCCACCATGGTAGGGGACGATAGGAGACCGGAGCCAGCCAAGCGGAGGAAGCGGTTGGTGGAGGTGGGGGTAATAAGCAAGTCGGATCGGCTGGGAGGTGCGACTGCATGAAACCAAGCTGTTACTCTCATTAGAAGTGTTAAACATTAAAGATGTAAAATGCGACATTGAAAGATTCTGCAGGAACGCTAGAGAAATACAAGCCTGAACACTTGACAGTAAGAAAGAAAGAAAATTATTGATGTTGCTAACATTCTCATTTTCTCTATTCTTCATTCAGAAATCAGCTATATTTGACCTAATTTTTTTGAAAAAAATTCTATATTTTCCTTGACAATCGGAATTTTAATAACATTTGTGATCTTTGAACGGATTTGAATGTTTGTGTATGTAAAACAGAAAAGAAAAGTCATTTGAAAACTGCTGAATTTTCTGTGTGGAATTTGAAATTTTCTAGGAATTAAAGATTTTGAGGGCAGAGCTGGCTACTCGGCTGAACTCCAATGAAACAGCAGAGCTTATGCGAGAGAAAGATGACCAGATCAATGCATTAATGGAAGAAGGTAGTAAAAATATGCAAATCAATAAGTAATGTGCAGTGTAAAGTTGTATCATGTTTAGGTGCCAATCAAGATACATTTGTTTAGTTTCTCCTGTCCGTTGTCAAACTTCTGAACATTGACAAGAAAATTTCATATAGGAATCCAAAGTCAGGCAATCATGGAGAAACTGAACTGAATGTATCTTTCTAAATGTTCCCTTGGCACATTCCAGTTGAGTTTCAGTCTGATTAGAACTGAGAATAAGAGGTAGAAGCTACCATTGCACTTTGCATGTTGGCGTGACTAAGAGAAAGAATAATCAACTGCGCACAATTAAAATATATTTCACTTTGTCTCGAACATATGTAAGTATTATTGCCACACTAAATTGAAAAGGAGATGTCTTTTGAGCTAAAACAATTGGGGGAGGAATTAGATGCACCTATTTTGGATTCAACAGTAATGTCTGTATTTGATTTTAAGGTTAGGTTATATACTCATTGTTCTTGGCTTGTTTCTTGGATAAATTAACCAGAATAAGAGTTGTGCCTAGTGATTATACAAAAATTTATGTAATGATATGGCAATTAGTTCAAATGCTGGACTGGATTGCCATAATATGTGGTATTTGTTCTTGGATTGAAATTGGTGCTGTCCAAAACAGGAGGACTTGAAACTTGGGATTTTTACGAAAAGTCTTTTGGTACAGATAACATTAGCACAGGGATTTCATTTATTTCATTCCAATGTCTATTATTGTTTAAAGAAATCTTACGGTAACTACTAGGGAAGCCTGAAGTAGACACTCAAACATTTGTTTTAAAATTTCATTTTAATAATTTCAGGCGAGAAACTTTCGAAACAGCAGCTGCAGAATTCAAACAATATAAAGAAAATGAGGGCTAAGGAGAAAGACAACGAGAGTCTGATCACAAAACAAAGTAAAAAGATCAAGGAGCTGGAGGAAGAAGTTCAGCATTTGCAACAGGTCAGAAATGAGGGATTTATTGCCTGAAGTTCCTCCACTAAAGTAGAAGATAGCCAACTCATAAGGTTAATATTTCTGAAGAGCATTGGGGCTTGACATCAACAGGCTAGAGTAAACCTTTTCTAATCTTGAGTAACATCTGTTTTAGTTTTACACTGTTTGTATTGGTGATTGGTTTGTTGCAGTAGCAAAAGATTTAAATGTTGTGCATCTCTTGTGAGTAAAGGAACGCTGATTAAAGTTGCACTTCAAAGGGTTAACCAATTTTTTTGCTATTTTTAATGCATCTGCCTTTTATATGTCCACTGACAGTGGCATTAAACTACAAGAACTCTTTGGGATTTTCCCGCAGGTGCTTGACGGGAAAGAGGATATAGAGAAACAGCATCGGGAGAACATCAAGAAGCTGAATGCGGTGGTTGAAAGACAGGAGAAAGAGAATAGCAACTTAGAAATAAACTTTGATGAACTAAAGGAAAAGAATCGCAGCCTTCAGTCTGCACTTGACAGTTCCTACAAGTAAGTTATTTATTCTGTATATCTGAAATACACCCAATGAAAGGATTTATCTGTGTTGAATCCATCTAGCAGAGAGGAAATTGCAGCACAAAGAAATAGTGACGGGTGGGGAGAGATAGAAAAACATAATGTTTTATACTGCAATAGTTTGCACAGTGTTCAATAAAGAGATTGAACAAAGAGATTGTATGCATTACATTCACTGCATTGCTCTGTGCTGGTTAGCTTCTACGTTCAACTACAAAATGCACAGTTCTATGCTTTACGTTAAAAGTCCTATAAAGCACTTTGAGATGTCCTTCCGACGTTAAAGGCAGGCACTACGTGAAGTGCAAGAGTTATTTTGAAGTTGGTTTAAAAAAAAGGTTGGATTGTAACGTTGTCTGATTGTTCCAGAGAGCTAGCTGAGCTGCACAGGGCTAATGCAGCTAAAGACAGTGAAGCCCAGGAGGCAGCTTTAAGTCATGAGATGAAAACCAAGGAAGCACTTTCTCTGGGATTGGAGCGAGCCCAGGAGGAGGCTAGGCAGCAACAAGAAGCACTTGCAGTTCAGGTGAGAATAAGCTTGGTGTTTTGAGTTTCGCCCACAAAATGTACAGTCAATTCATTTTATAGTATATTCTGTGAAGTGCTTTGAGAAGTCTCGAAAAAGTGATAAGGTGCTATATCAAATGCAAGAATTATTATTTCTATATTACAGTGCTTGTATATTAATGTGAAAAAGATATAATTACTTTCTAATGTGGACAAAATTTTGAATAATGTACAATGGAATACATATAACAACAACAACAAGATTCCATTTATAGAGCGCCTTTCACATCGGGAGGACGTCCCAAAGCACTGGACAGTTGGGTCAGGACTCGAGCAGGGGGGAAATGGTCAGGGTGAGGGGAGGGAAGGGAGGGAGCGAGGAGGGGGGAAATGGTCAGGGTGAGGGGAGGGAAGGAAGGGGGCGAGGAGGGGGGAAATGGTCAGAGTGAGGGGAGGGAAGGGAGGGGGCGAGGAGGGGGTAGAGAGTTGAGAGGGGAGCTGGAAGCATGGTCAAAGAGAAAGGTCTTGAGACCGGCCTTGAAGGAGGAAAGGGAGGAAGCAAGGCGAAGGCAGTGGGGGATAGAGTTAATGACTGACTATTTAGTAAACTCCATTTGCATTTGTTTTATTATGATCAATAACAAAATAAATTGGTGCTTTGAGCTCTGCTTAATTGCAGTGAGCTGCATTAGTGGAGGTGCAGATGAAATTTTAAACCAAGGTCTGCCTGATCGGGTGGATGTTTTCTTTCTAAAAGACCTGTAATAGTCTCTATGCATTTAATATTAGTTGTTAAACTTCAGGCTGATTATTTTGAAGAAATAAGACTATTTTTATAAGTGAGCTTTGACACATTTTCCGATGACACTTTTAGATTGGAAAAAAATAAGTGGACTGATCAAATAATATGTGTCCTGTTTTACATTTTTATATGGGGCTGTAAACTTCTTTGTGACACAGGTGGCAGATCTTAGATTGGCTCTTCAACGGGCTGAACAACAGCAAGGAAGGAAAGAGGATTATTTACGTCAGGAAATTGGTGAATTACAGCAGGTACTTGCATGTTTTAGATATGGATGAGATTAATTTTCTCACGTTCCATTTGCTTGTACGTACAATTGAGCAATCCCAGGAAAAAAAAGTCTGGAGGAGAATTCTGGTATATTCATATTTTAAAGAATAGTTTTCTCTTAAGATGTGGCACATCTGTTACATTAATGGTACATCTATTCTTCAGTAAACCTGGTTAAATATAGAGTATCTAATTGCCAGTTTTGTGCTGTTCACAAATGAACAGAAGAACTTCACTGTTTTCTGAGTTATACCTGGCTTGGAAATGTGCTTACCGAGTGTGAAACAAAGGATTTGTCCAGTGGATTTGTAAATTAGCTTTGGTTCTATAATATTTTGTTTCCCCAAAGAGCTTTTATATAAACTAAACCACAGGTACAATATGCTTATCGTAATTGCAGTGATACAAGTAACATTAAAAAAATGGCTTGAGCTGCCGAGTATGTATTTTTAAGTATTATATCTTTGTTTAATATTTTCTCACATGACACTAGGTCTTGGCTGATATGACAAAAGACACACTATTAAACATTTTTTAAATTAAAATTTAACACAGAGGCTTCAGGAAGCAGATAATCGGAACCAGGAGCTGAGCCAAAGCGTCACCTCTGCAAGCAAGCCTCTGCTCCGGCAGATAGAAAATCTTCAAGCCACCTTTGTGGCACAGTCATTGTCCTGGGAAAAACTAGAAAAGAATCTGTCTGACAGACTAGGTGAGAATTACTTGGGAACATGTAAAGAGACAGTACTTGCTTAAAAACCATAGCTTTGGTTGTACAAAATGTATGATTTCTCGTAAATTGGTACGGCAAGGGCTAAATTCATCGCCAAAAGTAGTTTTGCGGTTAGAAAATTTAATAGTATATGTACTGAAATGTCTAGATTTGTTCAATATACTTAATATTCAAAATGTGATAATGAAACCTAAGAAATCTTCACACCATGCAGAAACATTGTTCCTAACTTTTTTTTAATACCTCCACTTTAGCGGACAGTCAAACCCAGCTGGCTTCTGCTATGGAGAAAGAGCGATCGGTCACAGAAGAGCTGCTTCTTATCAGAACTCAAATCTCCTCCTTGGAGTCACAGAACAGCTTAATACGCCAGGATAAGAGCAGGTTGCAGGCTCACTTGGAGGCAGAGAGAGTCCGTCTTGAAAAAACTGAAGATGAAAGCAACAGGTAATTCATAGCAGAAACTTGTGATTGTGATTTACGTTGAATAAAACTCAGCAATGGCAACAGCTTGCCATTGCTCATTTCATTGCAAAGTTGTCAGAAAATAAAAGCCATAGGTCCCAATTTAAGAAAATCACCTTGTGTGAAATCACCCATGCATCTCATTACTCTGAAACCTTTGTGAACGTACTGAAGCAATAGGAATGATCTGTGCCCGAGTCTTTAGCCTTCAAGAGGTTTAAAACCTCAATAATGATATGTTGCTGGAAGTAAGAATATAGATAAACTGAACAGTATCATCATAAGGTCTTTAGTGCGCATCCCCACTTGCCTGGTTAATGACTGTATATGATTGTAAAAAGCAAATTACCATTAAAATAGCCCTAAGCTCCTGTAGCACTTGTATTACTATTGGAGTAATATCAAACGGCTTATGGATCAGATCAGATCTATTCAATCAGCAGATCCAGTTGTGACCCCAAAATCAAATGCTCTCCAAAAATTAACAACAACAACCAAATTACATTTGTTTTGCGCCTTTCACGTTGGGAGGATGTCTCAAGGCGCTCGACAATCAGTGCTTCGGACCCAAGCTGGGGGTCGGGATCGGGGAGGGTGGAGGACAGGGAGGGAAGGATGGTGACCAAAGGAATGTCGAAGAGGAGGGTCTTGAGACGGGTCTTGAAGGAGGCAAGGAAGGGGGTGAGGTGGCGGGACTGCGGAATGGAGTTCCAAAGGGTGGGGGCAGAGTGGAAGAAGGCTGCCCGCCAATGGTGGGGTGGGTGAGGCAGAGGACGTGAAGCAGACTGGAGGGAGCAGGCATGTTGGTAGGGGTTTAGGAGGTTGCAGAGGTAGGGGGAAGCAAGACCGTAGGGGGCTTTGAAGTTGAGTACCAGGATGTTGAACTGTATCCTCTGTGTGATGGGAAGCCAGTGGATTCGGGGCGAGGATGGGGATGACAGGGTCACAGCCTGGTGCGAGAGAGGACATGGGCTGCAGAATTCTGGATGATCTGCAGCCTATGGAGGGAGAGGCCAACAAACAGGGAGTTTGCGTAGTTGAACCTGGATGTTATGAATGCTAGTATGAGGGTCTTGGTGGCCTGCGGTGTGGGACAGTGGCGGAGCTGGGCGATGTTGCGGTGGTGGAGGAAGGCAGAGCGGGACATGGCGCAGATATGGGGTAGAAAGGATAGTTGAGGGTCAGACAAGACGCCAAGGTTCCAGACTGGCTTAGCAAGGTGATGCTGTCAGTGCCTGAGGTGTGGAGGCGCTAATGGGAGCCAATCAGGAGGTGTACCTTAATTAGATTCTAGCTTTAACATGGATTCCATTCTGAGGGCTGTAGCTGAGGGCCATGAATTTTCTATAAATGAACCAAGTGATTAACTTGTGAGTCAGGGTTTTTGTTTTCCTACAGTAGGGTCAAGTGAGATGTGTGGACGTGTGTAGAAACAGTAATTGGATTGGCATTATCAAAGGGATTTTTGGGGGACAGAATGTACTGTGTTCTACTTATACTTACCAGTTGCAAATTATGTTGATTATATAAAAAGTATACCCTAAAATAGATTTATGCCAGCCTAGAGACATTTTGGTCAATATATACCTTTGTTTGTAGAAACACAGTAATACACTACTGCCCTCTTTAGGATAATGTTCATGGTACCTGGTATAGCACCCCCTTTGGATATTCGTGATAATTCATCTTGTCTTTCTTGATTACTTCCACTAAATACTGTATAATCGTCTTTATGTCTGTAGGATTAGTTTGACCCAAAGATACTTACTTGCTTTCTGAGAAGAATAGACACTGATCACACAGAGTGGCATAAAGCTGGAAGCTTGGCTATAATGTGTATGTGTGTGTTTGTTTTGTAGTCTTCATCCTTTACTCTGGCAACGCCTATTTACAACCTAAAATCAGATGAAAAATGTGTTCAAAACTATTTTTCTGTTGCGAATATCATTACGTTTGCTATTTAGTTAAGTACAATAAGTGACTGCAAATCATGAAAAATTAAGAATTGAGAATCTCAAGCAAATATAAAGGCAAAGTCCAAACAAAAAACACTTTATCTTGCAATTATTCACATCCTGCAGTAGAAGAAAAATATTCTAAAAGTTATGTTTGTTTATTTTAGGCACTATGTAGAGTTTGAAAATCTCAAAGCTGAATACACTAAGGCACTTGAAGACGCAAAGAGAGAAAAGGTAAGAAACGAAAAAGTGTTCGCCTACGAAATGCAGTCATTGCACTTTACAATAAGATTCTTGTAAAATCTATGAGGAGGCCTCTTAACGTGAATGGTGTTAAATCAAATGCAAGCTGGAGCAGAATCTTACAGTGAATCTTTGTATTGACATTCTCTTCTATTTCCTGAATTAGACACTGTTGACAAATCAGTTGGAAATGGAGAAGTTGAAAGCTGAACATGAAAGAAAAAAAGCAACTCTTGCACAAGAGACATTAAAAGAGAAGGTATTCAGCAAAATTTAATTAATTGATTAGAATCAGTTTAATTAAAGAAATAAACCCAAAATGCATTAGGAGCATCTAAAATGTACTTATTTTGTGTTTGCTAAAACCTTTATATCCTCTTGGCATTGTTTCATTATTTGTATGTTGTTCGTTCTAAAGGAGCGGAAATTGTTCAGCAACCAGGTGATGGAACCAGCATTAAACACTCCAACGCTCTCTCGATCCAGCTCTGTCAGTGGGGCTGAGATGGCTTCCTTGCAGGCTTCCATTCATTCGCAGGTAGGACTAGCCAATGCTAGAATCCTATTTCAAAAGGAATACTTTGTTGTCCTGCAGTTTAGAATTCAAATTCAAGATCCTCATCCTCACCTACAAGGCCATTCACGGCCTTGCTCCCTCCTACCTCTCCGACCTACTATCCCCTACCTACCTGCCCGTACCCTCTGTTCCTCCGGCTCCGGTCTGCTCCACATCCCCCGCCCTACCATCGGTGGCCGGACCTTCAGCCTCTCAGCCCTGAGGCTCTGGAACTCCATCACCCAGTGCCTTCGCCGCTTCCTCCCTTTCCTCCTTCAAGGCCGGTCTCAAGACCTTTCTCTTTGACCATGCCTTCAGCTCCCCTCTCGACTCTCTACCCCCTCCTCGCTCCCTCCCTTCCCTCCCCTCACCCTGACCATTTCCCCCTTGCTCGGGTCCTGACCCAACTGTCCAGCGCCTTGGGACGTCCTCCCGACGTGAAAGGCGCTCTATAAATGCAATCTTGTTGTTGTAGTAGAAGTCCCTGAAAGGGCCATCTACTAAGTTGTGTAATTGTGTCAATTGATGTTTGGATTAAATAATTTAGTTTGAAGAGAAATATAGAAGGAAAGTGACTGATATATCATTGATTTGTGTATCTTTAAACTTTTTAAAAGATTTATTTATTTAGAATTCATTAAGAAATATGTTTGGCACAATTGAAAAGGTTTTTCATATTAGATTATTAAACTATTGAATAAATAGTGACTGAACACGAGCATTGCACAAATCTAGAATGACCATTAAAAATGGGTAAATAAATCAATCCAGAAAGTGTGAGTAAAGAATGGTAAATTACATTTTATTTCTACAGGAGGATTTGTTTGAGCATTCGTTTGGATCGATGACCACTTCAGCTAATGGGACCAACCTGTATGAGGCACTGAGAATGGGGGCAGGATCCAGTGTCTTTGAGAATCTGCAGTCACAACTGAAGCAAAGGGAAGGAGAAATTGCACAGTTGCAGGTGGAGATCTGAGAATTGAATTTGGGAATATATAGTATGTGACACCCTCTCCACAGAGTTAGCTTTTGGAATGGTACACTTCCAAAAAGTGATTAATAATAATAATACTATTACCATCTTTGGTACATTCTTAATGCTAGTTCTTTCTTTTGCCAGTTCTCTTGCCCTTTATCCTGTAAGTGGAGTCCTGTAGCTCAGTGGTTAGAGCACTCGCTTTGTAAGTGAGAGACCTGAGTTCAATTCCAGGCAGAGGGCGAAACCTTGGGCAAGTTTCCTTACTCCACACAGAGCCTAATAATAATCCCTCCAAAACTAAAAACAATAATATATTGGTCATTTTCAATCTACAACTGTTTGTGGGACATTGCTGTGCGCAATTGGCTGCCGTGTTGGCCCACAAATATACAGTGAATTCACTTTACAGTGTGTTCTGTGAAGCGCTTTGGGACGTCCTCCCGACATGAAAAGCGCTATATCAAATGCAAGGATTATTATTATTATCCTCTCCTAAAAGTACCAACTCCTGCCCTTGGTTACCTTGATCACTCAGGTGTTTTTCATGTGAGTTGAACCTGACCCAGCATTCACACTTCCAGCAGGCCATCATTGAACAGTGATTTAGCGCAGAAGCTGTTTTTTTTTTACCCTCCCTAAGTCCAAGGATGCTGAAGTTCAATTGTAGAACTCCCACTGTCACCCTAGCTGAGATCAGCAAACTCAACCTGGACCTGGAATTGAACCTGAGACAAATGACTTGGTGATTTACTTGCTATAAGATCGTCATGGTTGAGACTCTAGTTGATAATGTACATTTATTGGAAAACAACAACAAGAAAATTACATTTCTATAGCGCCTTTCACGTCGGGAGGACGTCCCAAGGCGCTGGACAAACAGGGTTACAGACCCGAGCTGAGGGTCAGGTTGGGAGAGGGTGGAGGGCAGGGTAAGAAGCAGGGAGGTCGAAAGCACAGTCAAAGAGGAGGGTCTTGAGGTGGGTCTTGAAGGCGGCAAGGGAGAGGACGTGGCGGAGGGACTGCGGGATGGAGTTCCAGAAGGTGGGGGCAGAGTGGCGTAAGGCTCACCCGCCAATAGTGGGGTGAGCAAGGCGGGGGATGTGAAGCAGGCCGGAGCCTGCTGAGAGGAGGGAGGGAACAACAACAACAACATTTATAGAGCGCCTTTCACATCGGGAGGACGTCCCAAAGCGCTGGACAGTCGGTGGTCGGGACCCGAGCATGTGTGAGGGGTGGGGTAGGGGTGAGGGAAGGCAGAGAGGTGGAAGGGCGACCGAAGGCACAATCGAAAAGAAGGGTCTTGAGACCGGCCTTGAAGAAGGCAAGGGAGAAAGCGAGGCGAAGAGACCGTGGGATGGAGTTCCAGAGTTTGGGGTCAGAGAGGCTGAAAGTCCGGCCACCGATGCTTTGGTGGGTTGGGCAGGAGACATGGAGCAGACCGGAACATGCTGAGCGTGCAGGTTGATAGGGAACAGGGTGATAGAGGGTTAGGAGACGGAGAGGTAGGTGGGAGCAAGACCAATAAAATTAAATAAAAACTTTATTTTCGCCATGTCCACTAGCCCTTATTGGTTGTGAAAAAAAATCAAATTTTTATTTGTTTAATTGAGGCAAGCTCTGAGCTATAATTTGCTTTTTGATTGGGCCCCACATTATTCTTCCAAAGACTGATGTGTTAAGTTCTAATTCTGCAGATTCTAAAAGGCAAATGATAATGTAAGATAAAACTGATGGCATATGAACACCAGCTTTCTTTAATCCTCTTTTATAGCTTGAAATCTCTAGCCTAGAAAAGACCCGAGCTATCATGGCTGAGGAACTCGTCAAGTTAACAACACAGAATGATGAACTACAGGAGAAAGTAAATGAAATCCCTATACTACGTGAACAGCTTAAGGTACGTACGATTTATGCGATTCTCTTAAAATGGTAATATTTTAATATTTAAAAAAAAAGGGATTTGGTAAAAATTTGCTACTTTATGACCAAGCTGATGTGTTTCATTCATCAGGATATCGATCAGCGATACAACACAATCCTGCAGATGTATGGTGAGAAAGCTGAGGAAGCCGAGGAACTCCGACTGGACCTCGAAGATGTTAAAAACATGTACAAGGCTCAAATCGACGAACTGTTAAAGCAACGACCACACTGAATTTAAAACGCCTTGACTTTTTCTTCAAGGCTCCCGTTGTTAATGTGAAATCCCAAACTGCTGACAAATACTGTATATATGCCCTGTCCTCTTTAATCATATACGGGGGTGTTCCCTGTTATCACGTCCCAACAATATAATGCTGCCTCGCTCGTATGGCGGGTAGGTCATGTGATGGAGGCTGACATTTTGTGGTGTCAAAGTAGGAAAAACGTGTTATTGCAAGGATTTGGTTGGTTAACTAAGGTTAGTTGCGCATGGCAAGAGCAGTGCATTTCGCCGTGTGAGAGCTGCCGGCCGGCTTTGTGCACCCATGCGCAGCTCACACAGGTGATTTGGCTGGTGACGTTGATAATCCATCTGCGACTATTTAGCTTATGACGTGGGTTGGAATCCCCGAGATCCCAACAGCCTGGTGACAGCGGGGTTCCCCTGTGTTGTTGCCTTAAAGGAAAAACTGTACAGTGTGACATTAATCTTCCTGCGTAGGAGAAGATGCTAAAGGTGTAAATGGTAAAAGTACATATTCTTGGTAAAGTGGCCTGTACAATTCATGTGCAATATTATAAGTATATCTAATTTACATCTCTCTTAAGGATGCAAAGTTAGCTTTGGGAACATG
This sequence comes from Callorhinchus milii, assembly GCF_018977255.1. NCBI lineage: Eukaryota > Metazoa > Chordata > Chondrichthyes > Chimaeriformes > Callorhinchidae > Callorhinchus > Callorhinchus milii. The sequence goes on from NW_024704753.1 coordinate 5,121,580, forward strand.
CAATTTCTTGGCAAAATGATATGTATTTCTGAATACAAGACAGACCAGTTTTGTTTCAGTTACCTGAGGTGTAAGCTTTTAAATTATACAAAGTATAGTTCCAGCAGATTAAATATTCAGAAATTGTGTGGTTTTTCTGATAAATGCTTCACACTAGCAAGGCAGAATGAAATTTAAACCTAAGAGGTTATATTATTTTATTCAATGTTCTTATAGTCACAAAAATTTAAAATACAAAAATTGCAGAATTATTCAATATGAGCAGTTTAAAATAAATGAAATAAAAGTGCTGTATATAAAAATGCAACAATTGCTGCTGATTATTGTCTAAAGCAAAAACCTGCATATTGACCTACCTTTTCTAATAAGTTTAGTTGCAATCATTTAAATATATAGTTTCAAAGGGTTTAATGGTAGAATCTACTATTTTGAACGAGCACATTGTACATTTAATAACTCTTTCCTGGTGCTATATTCTGTCTGTTTAATTTAAAAGTGCTTTATTTAAACTAACTTTCTATAACTTCAGTTCATGTTCTGTGCTATTGTTCTAACTAAATTTAAAATATAAATAGTTTGTGTACATTGATGGAATCTGGGATATAATAAAGCCTCTTAACTGATCTATCTTTTCCTGTGGTATAGTATCTGCATTTAGCATATTATTTGACATTTTTGGCTTAATGTAATGTCTGAATATCTGAAAATTCAAGCAGAGTCGAAATACTTTCTTCAGGCTGGAACCTGAGGAGAATAAATGTTGTTCTTCAGTGAGACCAGATAATTTCCTCCTCCCGCTAATTTTTCTGTCATTTCTTTCTATGGGGTAGAGTTCCACAGGTATGGGTGTCTTTATAGGAGTTTACCAAAGAGGCCATTATTCCTGTGTGAACATTGGAATGGTATTTGACAATATGATGGCATCATAGCAGAGCCCAATTCTACCTGTATCTACATGTATACACACACATTGTATGGGGCTCTGGAGAGTGATGAGAAACGGAAACCCTAACTAACTTTTAGCCCTTGCTTAACTGGAGCCCATTGTAATTACACTTCAATTGCTGCACCAACTGAGATCAATTCCCTCAGTGACGACCAGTAATTAAAGCAGCTTTAGAAGTATAATTTCATTTTACATCTTTGATGTTATTTATATTTTATAATAATAATAATCCTTGCATTTGATATAGCGCTTTTCACGTCTTCTCGACGTCTCAAAGCGCTTCACAGAATACTGTAAAGTGAATTGATTATATTTGTGGGTGAAATGCAGCAGCCAATTGCGCACAGCAGTGTCCCACAAACAGTCGTGGATTGAAAATAACCAATTCATTATTGTTTTTGTTTTTTGGAGGGATTATTAGGTGTGTGGAATAAGAAAACTTGCCCAAGGTTTCGCCCTGTCTGGAATTGAACCCAGGTGTCTCACTTGCGAAGCGAGTGCTCTAACCACTGAGCTACAGGACTCCACAATTGGAACCTTTTAATAAGAGCAAACTGGAACTCTTGTCAACAAATGCAACACGCTCCACAATGTTAAACCACTTCTGGTTTAATTTTACATTACTAAACATGGAGGCAAATTTGTGCAACTTACTAAACAGTGCATTCTGTGAAGCGCTTTGAGACGTCTCAAAGACATGGTAAGGCGCTAAATCAAATGCAAGGATATTATTAAATAACCAAGTTGGCAATTTATATAGTTTGTTATGAGTGCTCTGATTATGCACAAAATGTGGCAATGTGATATTTTCAGCCCAATTGTATATTTAACTTGGAGACTTGTATAGTTTGTGCTTGTAATGTTAAATTATGACTATTACGTTGAGTATGTGCTGCTACCACAAATATTATGAATAACGTGGTTCTGATTACTTGCTGAAAACCAGTTTCTGGGGGACTAAAGACAGCATTTTTGCAGCAAAACCATCCAAACAAATTTTTTTTAAAAAAAAGGTGTTGACAGAAATGTTCAATGATGCCGTGTATTTATTTCATTCGTGTAGCTTATGATTCTGGGCGATAACTTTGCCACCAGCTGAGACGACCTGAACATTTATTCATGTTCGATTTGAGACTCTTTTTTTTAAAAAAAAAGACCTTTCCCCCTCTTCCCACTACTCTCCCTTCCTGTGTAGGGTCGTAACATTTGATACGATCGCTTACTTCCTTACTCCACACAGAGCCTAATCATAATCCCTCCAAAAAAAACAAACAATAATAAATTGGTCATTTTCAATCTACGACTGTTTGTGGGACATTGCTGTGCGCAATCGGCCGCCGCGTTCGCCCACAAATACACAGTCGATTCACTTGACGGTCTATTCTGTGAAGCGCTTTGAGACGTCGAGAAGACGTGAAAAGCGCTATATCAAATGCGAAGATTATTATTATTGCTATAACCCCGTTTAGGAAAGAAAAAAAAAATCCGTGATAGCAACGGAAGCCTCAAATGCACGAGAGTATGTGGGATCGGGTCGGGCAGGTGATGCCGTTTCGGGGGGCGGACAGGAACCGCCTGTCTCCCAGCGGTTGTCGGGGGGGAAGGTTTGCGGTGTAACACCGGTGATGGCGCCGAACTGCCCGCGACTCATCCCATTCACAAAACAGCCGCCGAGGTATTGGAACGCGGCGCTCGATACAAAGTAGCGCCGGTGGTCACAGCCCTCCAGTGCCGCGCGGCCGCGCCCACAGGGTCCCGCGAGGCAGCGGCGCGTCACTCGCCGCCTCTGTGACGTGTTGGGTGGTGTCCCTCTCCCTCACAGGAGAATAGGCACAGGGCACAGGGCACAGGGAGGGTACAGGGGGGCACAGGGAGGGCACAGGGCACAGGGGGGGCACAGGGCACAGGGGGGCACAGGGCACAGGGAGGGTACAGGGCATAGGGGCACAGGGCACAGGGAGGGCACAGGGCACAGGGGGGCACAGGGCACAGGGGGCACAGGGCACAGGGGGGCACAGGGGGGGCACAGGGCACAGGGGGGGCACAGGGCACAGGGGGGGCACAGGGCACAGGGGGGCACAGGGCACAGGGAGGGTACAGGGCATAGGGGCACAGGGCACAGGGAGGGCACAGGGCACAGGGGGGCACAGGGCACAGGGGGGGCACAGGGGGGGCACAGGGCACAGGGGGGGCACAGGGCACAGGGCACAGGGAGGGTACAGGGGCAAGGGGCACAGGGCACAGGGAGGGACAGGGGGGGGGCACAGGGGGGGGGGCACAGGGGGGGCACAGGGGGGGGGGGGGGGGGGCACAGGGTACAGGGGGGCACAGGGCACAGGGAGGGTACAGGGCACAGGGGGGCACAGCGGGGCACAGGGCACAGGGAGGGTACAGGGCAGGACAGGGTAGCCACAGGGCACGGGGGCACAGGGCAGCCACAGGGCACAGGGGGGCGACAGGGCACAGGGAGGGTACAGGGGGGCACAGGGAGGGTACAGGGCACAGGGAGGGTACAGGGGGGCACAGGGAGGGCACGGGGGCACAGGGCAGAGGGGCAGCCAGGCACTAGAAACACAGAGTCATGTGGCATGTTGGGTTGTCGGAGCCCTCGCCTCACCAGCAAAAGAACCCGGGTTTCGTACCCCCACCCCCCACCCCGGGGCAGGGCGAAACCTTAGGCAAGTTTCCTGACTCCACACGCACACTCTGGTTACCCGTCAGTAAGTAGGAACCCGGTTGTTAGTCGGTTTTTCTCAGAACGCTTTTTAAAAAAAAGTCACTCACCCTACGATTGTTTGTGGGACACTGCTGTGCGCAATTGGCTGCTGAGTTTCGCCCCCAAAATATACAGTCACTTTACAGTATATTCTGTGAAACGCTTTGATGCGTCTCGAGGACATGATAAGGCGCTATATCAAATGCAAGGATTATTTATTTTTATGAAAGGGAGAGGAGCAAGGTGCGGCATTTCCTCTTATTGTCCCTTCCCATGAAGCATGACATTTATGAGTCCAGTTGTTAATGCAACTGCTCAAGCCACTGACCGCTTCACACTGTAATTTCCGCGGTTCGGTGGGCAGTGTGGATGCATTGAGTAGTGACTCACTATATCTCAGACCCTCTGCTCTTCCATGTCCAGATGAGTGGTATCAACAGTATCAGTCATTGTCTTCCTGAGTGCAAGCATCATACCCACCAAATGAGCAAAAACAGTGTTATAAGTACAGAATAAGTCGGACACAGTAAATTGGAGGCAATGGATGGGAAGTTACAAGGCAGCAACAAACATTTGGAGCCAGTTCAGCTACAAGGAGATCCCCTGCCCCCTCCTGGATAGTCCCTAGTTGGCTGTGAGAAATTAATCTGTGTTAGGATGAAATCGTAACTAAACTCAAATGTCCAATGCTTAAACACTGGACTCTGACATCGCACAGGAAGTGAAGTTAAGTAATTGTATCTTTTTTAGGCTGATAACCAGGACAGAGTGGGAGAATGAACCTGACAGTAAATGTAAATGCACAGAAAGAGAAGAATTCAACATTAACATTGAAAATCAGTTTGAATACTCACTCAGGTAAGTGGAAAAAATGTGAATTTACTACAGATTATATGAGTGGTGATTGCAGTAGAGGCTGTAAGTATGGCAACATTTTCGTACCAAAACTGAAAAAAAAAGTTATTTTAAATCACCTTGCAGTGTCAATCAATGGCCATTCAATTTACAAAGTAAGGATTACCCAGACATCTAATTCGTCCAATACAGTAAAACTCTCATAGGTCTGATCTGTATAAATCGTATAACCGCAGCCTTAGATAAATCTGTCATAAATCTGCTTAAGTCCTGTTCAAGAGTTTATATTCCATGAAAGTTTGACATAACTCATACGTAGCATAAATCATAATAACTGTATGGTCCCAACTGATGCGACTTATGTGAGGTTTACTGTATATGCTTAAAAAACAGGACACTACATTTTACTTGAGAGAAAATATATTTATCCTTGTGTACATAATCAACAGCATGAGACTAGTTTGGTGTGGTGGTCTTTGAACACAACATTTGGAGAGCAGGTTTGTCATACTGTATTTATTATCAGTAACAATTTTTACTGGGTTGGTGTAAATGATGCTCGATTCAATTCTAATATGTGGGTATTCACTAGTTTTATCTCAGAACGTAAATCTTGGATAAATTGTGTAGCTATTAAATTGATCATTATTCCTACAAATTAAGGGCCAGATAAAGTGTAATGTGCTGCTTTAAGCACAGATTTGAACGAACCAGATGTCTGGGTAATCCCTCTTCATCATTTTCATGTCTCTGTTTGAGGATTAAAAGGTATAAGATTAAAGAGTGATCTATCACAGGTGACTCCATTTAGCACCAAAGAAAATTATGTAGCAGAAGAAATGAGCTTTAGCTTTTATTGTGTGCCCAGCAATAGATTGCTTTAATATTCCATAACCTGTGCCGCCAGCAAGATACATATTGTTACAGTAAAGGCCATTCCAGGTAAAAAGCTTGTACTCCTTAAACATCACAGTGCTTGTTGTTATTGTTTCTTTAAATAGAAACAGTCGATTTACTCCTGACTGAACAGTCACAAATGAAAATCTGCTAGAAGTTTAAATCTTTCTTTTGTAGGTCTGCCATCTGTGCAGTCACGATGTTAACGCTGCTTCAGTTTGTAATGCAGCCTGCCGGAGGCTCTGAACTCGAAGAGAAAGACCAAAATAATACAGATGGTATCAAGCAAGCGCCTTTGTACAGTTACAGCGACATCAGGTTGCCTGATGACCATATTCGTTACTTTCTGCACAACAACAAACCCATAGCCACAGTTTGCAAAAAAGATCCTCTTTGTCCATTTAAGGTAGGCTTGCGTATCCATCAGAAAGTACATTTCATGAACAGTTCATTTGCAAATTTTCACTGTGGGGAAATATTAGATCTGCTAATCGTATATGTTCTAAACAGCACAGCAGTCAGAGGAGAGTTCAAATACTGGCGCTGACTCTGAGAGACAAGTCAAGTGTTAAATTATGACATATCCTAAAGGGGGCGCTGCTTGAATATTTGCTATAAACTGTGATTTTTGCAATTCTTCGACAGAAACATTTGTGAGTTCACTTGCGTTTTGGGATAGTACCCCAGTAGAAAGGAAACACGTACAGAGACTGCAGGGAGATAACAAGTTTTTCAAACCTTGTGGTGAACAACTATGCTGGAATTTGCATAGAATCCAAACATATTTTTGATGACCTATTTGAATAAAAGCTTCAGTTGGTATGAAAGTGAGTAAAACTGGAATATCCTAAAACATCTATATTATCGTTTGTGGTCAACACACGTTCTGTTGCAACTGTGCCAATCAAGGGTAGAGCTGCAACTGAAAAGGAGTTGAACTAGAGGAACTGACTTCAAGGCAGCTTTTGTGGGAGCAGATAGGAACCAACTATTCCTTCCTCCCTATATTGTCTACATTTCTCCATAGCATGAACTATTGGCAACATATCCTGTCATAGAACCAAAAATAAAAGCAGAAGTTGCTGGGAACACTCAGGAGGTCAGGCAGCATCTATTGAGAGAAGAAAATGAGTTAATGTTTCAGGTTTATGACCTTTTGTCAGGTCGATGAAACGTTAATTCACTTTCCTCTCTCTATAGATGCGGCCCGACCTGCTGAGTGTTCCCAGCAACTTCTGTTTTATTTCAGATTTCCAGCATCTGCAGTATTTTGCCTTTTGTTTATTTAGTGGTCCTGAAGTTGGTCAACAACAACAACTTGGATTTACATAGCGCCCTCCACGTCAAATGGCGTCTCAGAGCGCTTCACAGTAACGGATCCCGGGATCGAGCCAGGGGGAGGAGGAAGAAGGTGACCAAAGGCGCGGTCGAAAAGAAAGGTCTTCAGCAGAGACCTGAAAATAGGAAGAGAGGGTGCTAGGCGAAGGGAGTGAGGAAGGCAGATCCAGAGCCTCGGGGTGTAGTGGCTGAAGGCCCGGCCACCGAGGGTGGAGCGGAGGATTTGGGGGACAAGGAGGAGGCCAGACCCGGTGGAGTGAAGGCAACGGGCACTGTTTTGAAGAGAGAGGAGGTCAGAGAGGTAGGGGGGTGCAGAGGAGTGGAGGGTGAGGTCTTGAAGTCGATCCTTTCTGGGGCAGGCAGCCAGTGCAGTCTGGCAAGGACTGGGGTAATTGGGGAGCGGAGTTTAGTGCGGGTAGGGATGCAGGCGGCAGGGTTCTAGGCTGGGCCATTCAACACTGTTCACTGAGGAACTTATTAGATGGTCACTTTGATTATGATATCAACAACAACAAATTACATTTGTATAGTCCCTTTCACATCAGGAGGGCGTATCATTTAAAAAAGTACTCGAAAAACAATTAACAAGAAACGTGATAGAGAAACGTTTTAACACAACTTTCCAGTATATTGTAAACTACTATATTGACTATTTTTAACACTTACGGTTATACTGGGTACAGTTATCACTTTATTAAGTGAAGAGTCCAAAGATCACCACAAATGGCCAATTTAGGCAAGGAAGTTTACGAGATGCATTTGACCTTTAGAAAGATAAAGTCACTGCACATTTTCTCTTGTTTCAGGAGTCCGTGAAGAGACTGAAATCCTGCTGGGGTTATGAGAAAAGCTGCAAGCCAGAATACAGATTCAGCTACCCTGTGTGCACCAAGGCCACTTCAGGCTGGTAAGACCCAGAGCAAAAGATAGTGAAGTAATTGGAGACTTTGTGGGCAAATTAACAATCAGATGTTGGTGATCGGGTCAGGTGAAGATTGGGTGTGCGGATCTGGTCAGCGCAACTGTTAAATTCAAGTTGTAAAAGTCAGTAAATGCCACTGACTGCACAAAATGTTTGCTTTTAGAGAGAGGCTGTCAATTTAATTGTAGCTATTTTTGAAAATATCAGTCAACAACAAACAACATTGTAGGCCTGCATTCCTTCTAATTTCGGATTGCTATTGTGATACACCATGTTTTTGATTGAATACTTTCAAAAGATGCTTAATTTTTCACTTTCCAAACATGATATAAAAGTATTCAAAAACAACACTCAAATGGGGTAGAAGCTTTGTCTTCTGACAAGGATTCCACATTAAAGCCAGTAACTAATGGCATTAATGATAAACCAAAACAATGTGAATGAGTAGATTAATATAAAACAGTCAATAACATGTATGTACAGTACTTAAAAATACTTTGTTTTAAAATGCTTTGTACATTTTAAGGCATTCTCTGGTTTAATTTTTTTTGGGTGGGGGAGAATCTTCTGGAGTGTAGATTTAACTAAAAATTCTTCAGTGAGCAGTGTTGAATGGCCCAACCTTGAGACTCGTACACAATTCCAGTTGCACTGGTCTTTGTTTGATCACCTCTATCCCCTGCTCGGAAGCCCATGACAAGTGTTAGTCAAGGCTGCGAATGCAGTGAATTTATTATTGAGAATCAGATACTCTAGCTTTCCTTTCTCTGCATTTCAAAAGAATACTGTGTTCTGCAAGAAAAATGCCAAACTTCAGACTATTTTTAAATTGTGAAATATTAATAATAATAATAATTCAATGCATCAATTGCATTTGATACAGGATCTTAAATGTCAAAAAGCCTTGCAGCACTACAGCACATTCAAATAATTATTTGATACATTACAAAAAAAATAGTGGCCATCCTTAGTAATGCTGATGATATTTTATATGAGAGAAAAAATTCTAATAGAAATGCTGAACTGGAGTTTAAAACCATTTCCCATAAAATAAGTAAGATGATTGGATAAGAGAAATGGTACCTTTCAAACTTGAATAGATAACAAAGATCTTCTTGTCACGAGGACGATTGAGAACAACATATCCCCATTCTATGTTTTTTTTAATATATTAGTGCAGAACCAAGTGTGGTCCTTGAACAGCGGATTAGGAAATACAGTATGAACTGTGGCTTCAACAGAAACAATCTCAAACCCGATGAAGATAATCCTGATGCACATGGCTGTAGGAGTCAAGCCCTGAGAGAGTGTGCTTGTGTGTGTTTTTTTAAAAAAAAATGTGCATCTGAGCATATTTGTACACATAAACAATGTTTTGAGAAACTGCTAGCAAACGTTTGGATTTGATTTTGCACGATCAAAGCATGTGAAAACTCAGAGGAATTAAGGTTCAATTACTGTTGGATTTCTGGGATTTGGGAGAGCTTAAGGAAACCTGCTTGTGGCATGTTTTTCAATTTTTGTAAAAATGATTGTTATCGAATCTCTGCAGCGTACTTATGCTATGGAATTCTTGCAAAATAAACTTGCGGTTGACACAATATTTCATTAGTTTTCAACAGTTTTGTGAAACTATTTCACAATAGTTTGCTCCAAAAGGTATTGATAGCTGCATTCTGTACACCAATATAGGAACGCTTAGCGTGGAAAAAGAGATGGACAGTACAAGAAAAACAACTTGCGCTTATATAGCGCCCTTCAAACAAACTTGTAGTGCATAAACTAGTGGGAGGTCCATGTACTGTATCATGGTGGAAAGCAAGAGGTGCATATGAATGTACTTCAATAATGTTAGTTAAATATGACTGTACAGTTCATTTTTATTTATGTTTAAATGAGAATTCTTTAAGTGTGGATAATTTTGCAGCTCTCTGATGTATGGAGTTAGTGGAACTGGTGATCAGTTGGATGATTTCTGGAAAGCCAAATTTGAGCAAAAACAAATCCTTTTTTAAAAAAAAACAAGAAATTTGTCCCATAAATTGCTGGAATATAAATTATTTCTAGAGATGTGGTGGGTGAAGAACAATATATTTTAGGGGGAAGTCTTAGACGATGTTAAATATTTCCTTGTAAAATTCTACAATTTCAAATGTATACAATTTCAACTGTGTGAATTGATTGCCAATCATTTATACTGCGAGTGGCCATTCATCTGTATTTACTTTGTGTATCTTTCCAATAAGGGAGACAGAAAAATCCAAGCCCAAATTAGCCCAGGACAGTCCTGTAATACACCTAGATGCCTGAGAAGCTGATCCATTGAAATATTAAGAGTCCTGTTGCTCAGTGGTTAGAGCACTCGCCTTGCAAGCGAGATACCTGGGTTCAATTCCAGGCAGAGGGCGAAACCTTGGGCAAGTTTCCTTACTCCACACAGAGCCTAATAATAATCCCTCCAAAACAAAAAACAATAATTAATTAGTCATTTTCAATCCACGACTGTTTGTGGGACACTGCTGTGCGCAATTGGTTGCCGCGTTTCACCCACAAATATACGGTCAATTCACTTTACAGTCTATTCTGTAAAGCGCTTTGAGACATCGAGAAGACGTGAAAAGCGCTATATCAAATGCAAGGATTATTATTAATATTATTAAGCATTGTGGTCAGGCTTTCCAACTTAGTTACTGACTAACACATAGTCATTTTTTAAAAATGTACATGTGCACTTGTGCGCTCTAAAATTCTAAGCCCATTAATTTGAGTTTGTATGGCATGGTTAATTAGCATTTAATCCCTGCAGTTCATTCTTCCTCCTCTCTGATGGCTCGACTTGGGAATGAGTTGTACATACTCTGTCATGTCTGTCAGGATGTATCCTTTAAGATGGTTAACCAGTCAAAAAATAGTGCTGACTCTAGGAGTGACAGCTTGATCAGTGTTGCTATCAGTGTGTGGAACAACCCAATGCTGGCCTTTTAGTTTTCTTCACTTTATTTCATAAACAGGTCGACCACAATCGAAGCAGCACAAGAGATCTTCTGGAAGCAAGCTGATTTCGGCTATGTTAAAGTCATGCTTCAAGAGATGAAAACACTATGTGAATCGGTCAAACCAGTAAGATTTTCAAACCAATTTTTGCTTTTGAATTGCGTCATTTACATTTCTTCAAATTTCTGTTTTAATTTCAGACTTTGTTTTCAATTGGAAATGTACCTTTTGATTTTTTTATTAATATTTTTTCCCCCTTTGGGATTTTTTTTCAGGGGGATTCATCCCTAACTTGCTCAAAGTACACTCGCTTCTGCAGAGCCACAAATCTCTACATTGATTTGAGACACCCAAGAAGAAGCACAGATAGGTCTCTGATTTCACGTATCTCACATTGCGGTAAACAGCAAACTCTTTATATGAATGTGTGTTTCGAGAATATCCTTCCAAACCTATCCTGAACACCTCACCAATACATGGCAGTAGTAAAGCCACAAACTGGTTCATAGTCCTGCGACGAGTTTGTTCCACCGGCAAGTAAGATTGTCTGACCTTACATTGCAGGGATCTCGGTGCATTTTCACTTGCCTTTTTACCTGATCAATTTTCTCCTCTCTCTTTTCTTCCCCCAATCATCATAAAGGTATCTTAACTCCTAGGTTTAAAATCAAGGTGTCAGCAATCCATCCACTGTACAGACAAATACAGGAATATGTATATCAGATTAGTTAAATGTTAATGCTCATGTTTTCCACATTGTATGTTAATTTCCTCTGAATTTGGATTTTAAAATATTTTGTTTTATTAAATTTTTTAAAAATGATGTATATTATTCATAAAATGCCAAATGCTTCTGATGCTTAAATTTCACTCTCCCCCATTCTCCAGTAAAAAATGTTATTAGCAATTTCTACTATATTTCTTAGCAATTTCCTGTCAAACATCAGGAATAATCCTGGAAATTCCTCGGAAATGTGTAGAGAGGTAAAGGAAAAGCTGGGCACAACAAGAGTGAGTTACTAATTGAGGCCTTTAAATCAATCTTTATATTTGAGGTAAATCATGGCAGAGTACATTATCGCATGAACTCAGCATGTAATTGCCTTGAGCCCAGTAATTACCATCTGCTATTGTTTATGTAATATCGCAACTCATTCAAATGTGTACTGCTCTCCTTGAATTACTTATCTGAGCTATATCATGTGCATAAACCCTTTATCAAATGAGATGAAAATCAGATTAATAGTAGATAAAGCCAAATAAAGCTTTTTTTATGATTCACAGCGTGATTCACTGTAACTGTGCAAATGTATTATTCCCCCAAAATACATTTAATTATCATGTTGTTATTTTTAACCCTACCTCATGCAGTTTTTCCTTTCAGTCATGTTAAATATTCGGACTGTTGAGTTTTGAGATATAATAACACTAAATGTTTTTTGATACTATACACAGCGAAGGTAAATGTGCTATTACTGATGTTTCAGTACTGTAATGAAAATACAAATCTCATTTTAACAGGTATAAGGAGGATTTCTTTCAAGCTGGTGAAATTGGAGGTTCTTGTAAATTGAACAAGGCTGCACTGCTGGCTGAAGGAGAGCATAAAAGTCCTCTGCAATCCTGGTCAGTTCTGGTATCTGTGATCAAATCAATATTCTCTTTTTATATAATAATAATCCCTTGCATTTGATATTGCACCTTATCACATCGTTGAGACATCTCAAAGTGCTTCACAGAATATATATTGTAAAGCAGATTGACTGTGTATTTGTGGGCGAAACATGGCAGCCAACAATAAATATTTTACCTGATATTTAATAAGCGAAATATTAAATATACTCAATGTGTTCAAATATTACAGCAAAAAATAGAAACAAGATTTTAAATGAAGGTGAAATGGTTGATAGGCTTTAACCGATCAGGAGCAAAAGTGACCATTGCTTCAAAGCTAAGCCTGATTGCTGATCTCTGCAACATCGGCTGCAATTTACAAATTTTGTTCATCTGGGTGGAAGAAGTCACTTTTAATTAATTTATTTTAATCACTGTATTACACTCCATGGAACTGCACTTTCGAAGTGGGCAAAAAAAAAAATTTTTAATGGAAAAAAGCAGACAGTGACAACTGAAACTGTGGAATGAGTAGCACTTTGATATACTGTATTGCCTATAATTGAAAAAAGTAAGCAAGTGACGTGCTGAGCAAATATCAGTGTAATGTTCAGATATCTTGGTGTTTAATTCATTTTTATAATGAAATTTTGTATTTTACACTGTTGGCTTTAATATCTAAATGTCCTAAGCAAATAATACGCAATATATTAAAACAGAATGATAAAATAATGAGTTTGCTAAAGAATGATCAATATTCATTTATGTCACAGCGAATTTCACCACATTCAGTTAATCTGACAGATGTAGTGGATGTCCATAACACCAAGAAACCTTTGTCATTTTAAAGTGGAACAAATTGAAATAATTAAATTATTAAGTAGTTGGTATCATTTGACAGTGCTGGTTCAGTATCTTTTCAGCAGTATAATCTATTCTTTTCACAGGTTTGCAGAACTACAAACCTATTCGGAGCTGAACTTTCAACCCATTGAAGATGGAAATTGTGACCTCATTATTGAAAAGCCAACATATTTCATGAAGTTAGACGCAGGTGAAGCCAAGTCATTTTCCAAATAATGCAAAGCCTCAATGACTTTGTATAATTTTATGCCTTTAGCTCTAAAGTAAGGTATAATTTTATGCCTATTGGCGATTCATCAAATTGTGATATTTCAGCCCTCATGCTGTTTTTAATTTTAAAAAAAAGTATCAATAAAATGTTTTCAAATACACCATAGGCAAACTTAAATTGAAAGATTAGGGGAAATCCAGTTAGGTAACCCTACTAGAATTTATGGTTCTCTTTTCCCCTTACAATTAGCAAAAAAGTTTTGCTTCATTAACTGATTTTTTTTTGAACTGTTAGGTGTCAATATGTACCACCACTTCTGCGATTTTGTGAACCTCTATATATCCCAACATATCAACAACTCCTTTGCTGCTGATGTAAATATCGTAATGTGGGATACAGTAAGTACTTTTTTCCTTTGCTACTTGAAGTGGACTACAAAACTGATAATGAGGCCTTTGTCCATATTCTGTGCCTAAATCAGGTAAATCAATGAGATTGACCATGGCTTTAAGAGATTTTGATACTGTAGTATGAACCTTGTCTATCCCAAGCACTCCAACCTGATCCATAGTTGTTATTGCTTTAGCAGTCGTTGCTGTCTTCACGATTGTTGCTATAAATTTCATAATTATTTTTTGCGGATGTTGGATTTAGGATTTCGTTGCAGGACAGTTTGAATTTGAGTTTTAGCTGAAATGTTTTGAAAGGCTTCCAAAATACTCTCCTGACTCAAAGTCAAGAATGTTTATCTGGTGCACAATCTATCGGTTGAACATTTCTGGTACACAGGAATAAAACTGGAAATGTCTATTTTTCATTATTTTAGAATATGAGTGCAAGAGGTTGCCGTCCAATTATTTTATACACAGTAAACTTAATTAAATTTACGATAAGGGCCTTTCATCCCCACGTTTCATATATGACACATTTATTACTGTGTAATTTGAATTTGAATTATTTATCACCATCTGTGAATGCCGGTAACCTTTATGCTGGCTGTCGTAAAGCAATTAAAAGTAAATTTACTGCTTGATAGATGACTATATTTTCTAGGTGTAAGACTAGTAACTTTTGCTTTTTGCGAATCCCTGTATTGTCACCAAAGTTGGTGTTTTGAGAAAAGCCTTCCAAATTGGGTTCATAAACCAATAATATTGTTACTGTGAGGAATACTATCTTTATTAACCTCAAAACGTCCTTCATTTATGTTTCCCGTGGCTGCCATTACGCAGTATACACTGTTGATATTGGAAATGTTCCACCTGTTCCTCTCATAATGTAAAGATACAAGGACGGTAACTAAACAGAAAATTGGGAAATTCACAAATGCTAGCAAACATTGGCAGATTCTTGATTGCATTTAATTGAGTGCAAGATGCTCCCATTCTATTTAAATATAAAGTGAGTGTGATAGAATTATTGCACATAATGACAGTTAAATTCACAGTTCATTCCACAAGTGAGAAATCATCTTAACATAACATGTAGGAGCAGGAGTAGGCCATTCGGCCCTTCGAGCCTGCCCCGCCATTCAATCATGGCTGATCTTCTAATCTAACTCCAGCTAATAACATAACCCTGCCTTATCCCCATATCCCTTAATCCCTTTTGCAATAAGAAATATATCTATCTCAGTCTTGAATATGTTCAAGGACTGAGTGCCAACAGCCCTTTGGGGTAGTGAGTTCCATACATTCACCACCCTTTGAGTGAAGAATTTCTTCCTCAACTCAGTGCGAAAGGGTTGGCCTCTGATTTTAAGGTTGTGACCCCTGGTTTTAGTTTCTCCAACCAGGGAAAACAATCTCCCACTATCTACTCTATCAGGCCCTTTGATGATCTTATAGGTTTCTATAAGATCCTGTCTAATTCTTCTATATTCTAGAAAATATAGGCCCAAATTGGTCAGCCTATCCTCGTAACTCATCCCCTTCATCCCTGGTACTAACTGAGTAAATCTACGCTGCACCCCCTCCAAGGCAAGGTACATCCTTTCTTAAATAAGGAGACCAGAACTGCACACAGTATTCCGGGTGTGGTCTCACCAGGGCCCTATACAGTTGCAGCAAGACTTCCCTACTTTTATACTCTCATCCTTTCATAATGAATGCTAACATACCGTTCGCTTTCCTAATTGCTTGCTGGACCTGCAGACTAACTTTCTGTGATTGGTGTACAAGGACACCCAAGTCGCTAACACATTCCAATCTCTCCCCTTCTAAAAAATAACCCTCTCTACTGTTTTTGCTACCTAGGTGGATGACTTCGCACTTCCCTACATTATACTTCATCAGCAAACCTACCTGCCCAATCACCTAATGTCGTGCTGCATTATTTAAATTTTTTTAATGTCATCCTCTGTGTTGACACTTCCTCCTAGTTTTGTGTCATCCGCAAATTTAGATATATTAACTTCGATGTCCTCATCTAGATCATTGATGTAAATGGTAAATAGCTGAGGCCCAAGGACTGATCGTTGTGGTACTCCACTCGTCACATCCCGCCAATCTGAAAAGGACCCATTTATATCTACTCTTTGTTTCCTACCCGTTAACCATTCCCCAATCCATGTTAATATGCTCCCCCCAATTCCATGGGCCTCTATCTTTTGGACTAACCTTTTATACGGCACCTTATCGAATGCCTTCTGGAAGTCCAAATAGACCACATCCACTGATTCACCCTTATCTGGTTTACTCGAAATATCCTCAAAAAATTCTATGAGATTTATCAAACATGACTTCCCTTTTGTAAAGCCATGTTGACTTGGCCTAATTATATTGTGCTTCTCTAAATACCGCACTACTACATCCTTAATCAACGATTCTAAAAGTTTTCCTATCACTGATGTGAGACTAACTGGCCTATAGTTCCCCATCTTTTCCTTTCCACCCTTTTTAAATAGTGGTGTGACATTTGCGATCTTCCAATCCATGGGGACTGTTCCAGAATCCAAGGAATTTTGGAAGATCAGACACAAAGCCTCCACTATCTCATAAGCTACCTTTTTAAAACCCTGGGATGCAAGCCATCCGGACCAGGGGATTTGTCACTTTTTAGTGCTAACAGGTTCCCTAGCACCAATTCTCTACTAATGAAAATTTCCCTAAGTTCCTCCCTGTCCTTCTCCCCTTGGTGCATCCCTATTGTTGGCGGACTTGTTGTGTCTTCTAGGGTGAAGACAGATTTAGGGACTCTGCCATGCCCTTATCCCCCAGTACAACTTCTCCCGTCTCTGACTGAAGTGGACCTACATTTACCCTCACTAGCCTATTCCTCTTAATATATTTGTAAAAACTTTTACAATCAGACTTAATGTTCCTAGCTAGCTTACCCTCATACTCCTTTTTCTCGCTCTTAATGAGTTTTTTAGTTTTTTTTTGTTGGTTCCTAAAACTTTTCAGATTTGCTGCTTTACTTAGCAGTTTTATAAGCTTTTTCTTTTAATTTGATGCTTTCCTTAACTGCTCCAGTTAGCCACGGATGAATTGCTTTCCCTGTGGTACTCTTATTCCGCAAGGGAATATGCGACCGCTGAGAATTATGCACTACATCCTTAAATATTTACCACTGTTGGTCTACATTTTTAACTTTTAATCTGATTCTCCAGCCTATTTCACCTAAATCTTTCCTCACACCTACAAAATTAGCCTTATTTAAATTCAGAATACTTGCCTCGGATTTAACTATATCCCTCTCTAACTTAATGCAGAATTCAATCATATTGTGATCACTCTGCCCTAGAGGAATCTTAATACCTACACTGCCGACTAGCCCTGTTTTATTACACAAAACAAGGTCTAAGATAATAATAATAATAATCCTTGCATTTGATATAAGCTTTTCACGTCGCCTAGAAGTCCCAAAGCGCTTCACAGAATATACTGTAAAATCAATTGACTGTATATTTGTGGGCGAACGCGGCAGCCAATTGCGCACAGCAATGTCCCACAAACAGTCATGGATTGAAAATGACCAATTTATTATTGTTTTGGGTTTTTGGAGGGATTATTATTAGGCTCTGTGTGGAGTAAGGAAACTTGCCCAAGGTTTCGCCCTCTGCCTGGAATTGAACTCAGGTCTCTCACTTGCAAAGCGAGTGCTCTAACCACTGAGCTACAGGATGGCCTGTCCCCTAGTTGGTTCCTCGGCGCGCTGCTCTGGAAAGTTATCTCTCATACACTCAATGAACTCTTCTTCTGACCTACTTTTGCCGATTTGGTTTTCCCAATCTATGTGGAGATTGAAATCACTCACTATTATCGCTTTACCTTTCCTACACGCTCCACTGATTTCTTGATTAATACCTTGTGCTATATTGTGATCACTGTTTGGGGGTCTATACACCACTCCCATTAATATTTTCTGCCCCTTATTATTATTTATTTTATTATTATTTGTTGTCTCTACCTCCTGGTCATCGGATTTCAGATCCTTCCTCTCCACTGCTTTTATTTCATCCCTAATTAACAGGGCTACCCCCCCACCTCGTTTCCCACAGTGCCTATCTTTCTTGTAAACTGAGAACCCTGGAATATTTAACTCTTATTTATCTTAGCTCACATATGTCAGTCACTCGGAATTAGAATAACCTTTTACACAAAATATAATTCAGTTTCTTGACATGAATTGGAGATCATAACCTTGTTTATCACACCATATAATACAGTCCTGCCTGTATTGTTTTGTTTGTATAAACAAGGTTATAATAATCAACCAATTTCATAAAAAGGTCGGATGGGTTTTGTTTCAGTGTAATTTTATTGAGATTATTGTGCATGAAATATGAATATGGAATGCATATGGAAAGTTGTTTTGGTGAGGGAGAAGATATATAAGGTATAAAAGTTATTTCTGATGAGAATAAGGAATACTCCAGCTCAGTACTTTTGACTGAAGAATGTTTTCATGGAGTGTTTGAGTCCTGTGTGGGAGGTCCTGATGTTATGTGTGTATGTTTTGTTGGTTGATTGTCCACACAGTAATCCAAAGTTACTACAAAGATCTTTCATAACTTATTGCAAAGAAATCATTTATCAAGCTCAAAGGAAAATGTCCACAGCTACTCAGGGTAGAACCTTTAGTAATGTAAAGTTATACAGTAATGATTGCGCCTCTCCTTTCTAAATACACATTATCAAAATCACAACACAACAGAACGATACATTTCTTACCCACGAGTCATCAAATAGCAAAAAAAATGATAATCTTTACATTTGGTATAGCGTCTTTCACATTGGGTGGATGCCCTAAAGTGCTTCACAGGATATACTGTAAAGATTAGAAATTGTGTGTCTTGTGGGCGAACTTGACTGCCACATTATTGACAAATTGGCTGCTGCGTTTGCCTCCAGAATACAGTCACTACATTTACCGTATATCCTGTGAAGCTCTTTGAGATATCTTCCCAATGCAAAAGGTGCCAAGGATTATTATTATTATTATGGGGGTAGCAATTTTTCTAATTTTTGTTGCTTCAGTACCTGTGAAATTTTGGCATAACCTTTTTCATGTGACCATGATTACTGCTGTTTTAAAAAAACAACTTTTTTATCTCGTTGAATTGTGCCAGTCTGCCACCCTTGCACAGTCTGCTTATCTCTTCTTTGACATCGATGCTCTGGGGATGTTGATATCCTGCACTTCAAAATGAATTGAGCTACACTTTCACTGTTTTCACGCCACCTGTAACCTGATCGTTCCATTAAAATGATAAGGTTGAAGCTTGTCGGATTTTGCAGCCAGCTTTCTACATAAATTGTTTTAGATAACGATACTTTTCAGAATCCATTCCAAATTCATTACTGTTGTTAACTTTATTATTATGCCCACTGCTGTTATCTCAAACGCAGTGCATTTCTTAGATTATTGTTCCTTTGCTCTTCAAACAACATTTCAGATTGTTTCAAAATGACTTATTTACAAAGAAACTTGTTGAGAGATGAAAGCGAGCTGCTGGTAAAGTGATCACTGATTCCAGACTTAATGAGTGTCTCAATTGTTTTCACATCCACCTTGTGTGCTGTTGCTTACTCTGTTGTGTCACAGCATTGTGCTTCCACTCTGGTAGCTATGAAATTTGTTACAAC
This sequence comes from Callorhinchus milii, assembly GCF_018977255.1. NCBI lineage: Eukaryota > Metazoa > Chordata > Chondrichthyes > Chimaeriformes > Callorhinchidae > Callorhinchus > Callorhinchus milii. Next base: position 5,141,026 of record NW_024704753.1, read on the forward strand.
CTGCTATGATTCACAGTGTAAGAGCTCCTTTTGGATCACACAGACACGGTCCATATTTTACTTTGTGAAAATCCTTCTGAACGCTCCTTGAAAATTAGATTATTTTTCAATGTCTGTGGTTAGATCCTATACTTGAAGTTGATTTGAGCAACTTGTTTCTTTGATCATGGTCGGCTAGCTGATCGAATCATTGAAGGAATATGTTAAAACCCCACTGATTCTTTGTAAATTGATTCAAGAAAGCTATGTTTTTCAAAAGCTACTTCACTTTCATTAAACCTGCTGACTTTCATATGACCTCTGCTGTTATCTTCCACTGCCTCTGATTGTGAGGCTGCATTTTGAATTATTTCAAACTGACTAATGTTTAAGAAAATGCTTTGACAACTTTGCCAGAACAAGACATTGCTGATACTGCAGCTATCTCACTGCTGTCTATTGACAGATCACATTTGTATATTTGTGGCAATGTGTGATGCACCGCCATAAAGCTGGTCATTGCTGTTTGTATCTGTTGATATTTTGCAATGCCCACAATAGATATCTAATTTCTTTCCATGGTTTTGTCTTGCAGAGTTCTTATGGATATGGTGATTTATTTAGTGCTACCTGGAAAGCATTCACTGACCATGAAATCGTACACTTAAAAACATTTGATTTTAAAAGGGTATTTAACATTTTGAATACTTTAATGCTATTGAATTTTTATAATTTATACAATTTTTTTTCAAATTCTGTTTGGACATCTTTTGTTTTCTCTTGTGCATATTAAAATAGGTATGCTTCAAGGAAGCAGTCTTTTCATTACTCCCACGCATGCGTTATGGATTATTTTACAATACCCCTTTGGTAAGTTTGTTTCATGTATCAAAAGCAATTGATTTCTGTTTCATTAGCCACAAGTGAATTCCGTTTACTGTTCTTTTAATCTCATTTTGCAAAATGCAAACTTTTATTGAAAATCTGCGAGATGATATTCAGCTTAAGGTGGCCAGCAGATTGTTTTTAATTGATAAGAGAAGAATATGCATAGCGAGGCACAATAAAGACTTAGACACTGGGATTTATAGTAGCTATTGATACTGCTTACAGTTTGAGCGACTCGGGCCTAAATGTTGTTAAATGAACATTCATGCACTTTGCATCTTGTATACATGTAACATGGCTCGTTCTGAATACCTCTCTGTTTGAACAATATTTACTAGTAGGAGGTTTTTAACAAATAAAAGTCAATGTGCTAATGCTTTTTCTTTGGTTGTAAATTACAGGTGCCTGACTGCTCCAACACAGGACTGTTTAGAGCATTTTCCCAGCACGTCACCTTCAGATTAAACATTACCCAGGATGGTCCACAGGTGACTGTTGTAATTGTAATGTTCCCAACCCACCTCCTCTATGTTCCGAACCCACCGATACCCTGAACTCCAGATAGAACGTCTTCAGGTCTAGGGTTAAAAGCAACTACATGTGATTTGCAGGTCAGGAGGGTTGGAACAGAAAATGTTGCTAAATGCTGATGGAAGGATCAACCTACAATCTGTACCATTAATATAGAATAATAATTTGCATTTGATATAGTGCTTATCGCGTCTTCGAGACGTCTCAAAATGCTGCATCAAATATACTGTAAAGTTAATCAACTGTCTATTTTGTGGGCGAAACGCGGCAGCCAATTGCGCACAGCAGCGTCCCACAAACAGTTATAAAGAAATGGAATTCAGATAGATCTCTGGCTACAAGGTCCATGATTCCAAATCAGAGGACACATATTGGCCCAGAAAATCCTTGTGGGACTACAGGAACTTGACCTTGTCTGCAGCCAATATTGGAATGTTCTGTCTGGCAGTTCAAGAAACGCCAAATAAAACTTGAGTGTCTGCACATTTTAAAACCAGAGGGAGATCTGAACCTCCTACACTTCGCACAACACTGCTAGACAACCCTCCTGCACTGAATGATTGCCTGGGAACATAGCTTCTTTTGAGAACCATAGAAGCCTGTTTTCCTCTGGCTCTGATTGATATGGTCCTCATACAGTCACTGAAAAGATGTCACTTGAGATGTATAAACAGCCATTGCTGCCAGTCACCCACCCAACTGCGAGGAATGCCTCAACATGGTGATATTTTCCCATCTGTTGCAACTATTCCTTCAAAATTCCTTCAACAAAATAATAATAATAACTGAATTGAGTTGGTCACTCAATCTATGACTGTTTGTGGGACACTGCTGTGTGCAATGGTTGCCACATTTTGCCCACAAAATATAGTCAATTCACTTTACAGTATATTCTGTGAAGAGCTTTGAGACGCCTCAAAGACACGATAAGGCACTATATCAAATGCAAGGATTATTATTCTATATTATAACCGTGAACTCCCCAAAGCTCCAGGGTGAAGAATACATATTTAAAAAGGGCAAATTTGATTTGATGATTTGAAATACTTTTCTGAATGAAGTTCTTTAGATTAACCTAAAGAATTAAAGTTTCAATATTCGGTAAGTTAAGGAATTAAGAGTTAGTATTTGGTACATTAAGGAATTAAGTTTTAGTACCTGGAAATGTCGATCCCTCTTAGCAAATGTAATTGTTTTTTGTTTTGTAAAGAATCGGAGAATTCGTGTTACACTCCTGGTACGCAGCACTCAATATCGCAGAATCCTGAACCAGGATGAGGTGAGTAATACAAAAACCTCTAAGATATACACCAATGATTAATTTTGTTTTATTGAACTTAATCCAATTTAGCATTTTTTTAAAAAACGCATTCATTTCAACCTTGTGGCTGAGGTTAGGGAATTTGTAGCATTCTGTTATGTTCTAAATTGCATGAATGTATTTTTTTACATAAAATACCCATGTCTTAGTTTCAGAAGCTGGTATATTGTATTACACCTTTTATTGCTTATAAATTATGGAAAGGTTTTTTTGGTTAAGTGGTTTGGGAATTTTATTAGAGCTTCATTAAAATTAAATTATTGAGCATATAGCAAATATTTTAACTTTGTCCTCAGCTGGTGAATGCACTGAAGACAGTATCTATATTTGATGTCAAAATGGTGGATTACAATCATAAGTAAGTACTGAATTCTGTGAATCCTAGTGGTTATATTTTGTATGTTAGGAAAATATTATAGAATCATAGAAAAAACAGCACCAAAGAAAGCCATTCCAGCCTTTAATTATTCGTATTATTATTTGTGCCTGTGCTGGTCGCAATTTATCCTGAAATTTTTATTTTAAATCCCCATTTCCTCTATTCTATCCGAACCGCACAATCTTCCTGGGTGTCCCAGAGCGCTTATTTCAGCCTAACAGTGAACTTAAACTTCTGTTCAAGGTGTGGCATTCAAGTTTTGTACTTTTCAAACTTCCTTGTCAACTTGTAATCTTTGTACCATAATGATTTTCAAACTGGGGTATCTGAGCTGGACAGCAAAGGGAACTCAGCAAAATCAATGTTAAAAAGTGAGAGTATTGATCATTTGTAATTGCATTGAGAACAGGTGCTTAAAATTGTCTGATGGTGATCATCTTGATTGCCTTTCTAAAGAAGTGTTTGCAATTCTTTACCTTAAGGCGTGAACTCTGAATAATTTTAAAATCAGAACATATTGAATACAATGCTTAATCTTTCCTTCCATTTAACTGAGGTTTCCTAGTCCAATTTCACACTAAATATGTCACTCTATTTATCATTCCTTTTGTAATAATCTTCTCCACAAGCCTGCATCCTGCAATATCTTGGTCTATAATGAAAATATTCTATAAATATTCAAACCAAATAAAATCCAAATAGGAAATTGCATTTAAAGTAATGTGCAAACACCTATAGGGAAGATTTTGCTGTACAGTGTGTATTATCTTTCAAATTAACTTCTGAAACGTCCTCATTTTCACAAGAGACAACAGTTGGTGTTAACTTCACCCGGTGGCAATAAATAGTGTTGGCAACTTAATCCTTGCTTCATGTCTTCAGGCATTGCAACACGTAGGCTGGAGATGACCTGTACAGTTCATCTGAATGTTTCTGTTTACAAATATTATCTTTCCCGATCTTACATATCCCCGAATCCCCAATTTTCCTCCCAAATTCCAAAGTCGTTTCCGAGCTTATTTTCTTTTACCGCCTCGCCAACATTAGGGAGACAGAGATATTTGCTTACAAAGTACAAAGAAGTTGGAGAGGAAAGAACAATGCACGTGGTTTGAGTTGTTGCTTTCAGTTCTATATTTGTTCTGAGATTCCATTGTAAAGAGTGTAATCTTCACTTTGCTGTCTTTTATCTTTTTACAGAGACATTAAATTCTTAGACCAAGTGAAAGTAACGCACAATTCTGACATTTTTATTGCCATTCACGGAGCTGGCCTCACACACTTGGTTTTTCTACCTGACTGGGCTGTCATTTTTGAATTGTAGGTACTTACATTTTTCCTTACAAATCTCAAATACTGTGGAAGAATTTTAACGCATGTCAAACCAATATTTCTATGTACTGTTATAGAGTAGCACTATTTTCTTTTGGCTAGGCATAAAATTGAACAGAATGGGAGATTCATACTTACATTGAAGCGAATAATGCTAGCAATAGGTTGGCTGTGCCAACTCCAGTGTGTCTGTCAGAATTCTGATGCATTCTGCTTAAAGTGTACAATATATTTGTCGATTTGATGGTAGATTAGGGCCACCTGATAACAGTGCCTTAGAGATAACATGACAAGTTGCACTGAGCAAACTGAAGGTTTAAGTAGAAGACGTTGAGTATATTTTAAGTTAGAGCAATTATGAAGCATGTGGCTTCAAATGATACACAAGCTCTTTCCCTGAGGAACAATATCTTCACAGCAGTGCAAAACCAGCGACAATTGATTTAAAAAAAAATAGTCTAAGCCTCTTTTATTTCTCCCTTATGTAACTTGACTCTGATAGAACGGAGTTGTTTCTCCTGCAGAGTAAGTAAGAGATACTTTGCAGGTTCCTTTCCCAAGCAGTGTGGACACAGACAGCACTGTGCTGTATTCAACACTGTGATGAACTTTGTTGTCCCTTGTAGATATAACTGTGAAGATGAGCGTTGCTATCTTGATCTGGCTCGACTCCGAGGAATTCACTACATGACTTGGGAGAAAAAAGAGAAAGTTGTGCCTCAGGATAAGGTTTGTGGCTAAACCGTATTGTTCAAGTTTAAGTTATAGTAAGTTTGAAACTGACAGAGCAATAGTTTTTAAAAGACATGCGTGTCCTTGAAACCGTGTCTTTTTTTCCCCATTATTAGGAATGTTATTATGACGGACAATGAGGACGGCATGATTTCCTTGTCTGTAGTTAGATTAGTTCCATTCCATGTATCCCTAAACACTGCTTTGCAGAAGGCAGAGAGGTGTAATTTAATCATTTGCCAATTCTCTCTATCCAGGGACACCATCCTACACTCGGAGAGCATCCGAAGTTTACCAACTACTTTTTTGACGTGAACGAATTTATGCGCCTTGTCCTGTCTGCTGCTGAGAAGGTGTCAGGGCATCCTCAATGGCCCTTCAGGCAAAGTCACGAAGAACTGTGAACAACACAGTGTTTGCATAGAGTGAATTCATACAATCTGTTTACATGTTACTCTGGAATTTTTAAAGACTGACGGGCATTCTTTGTTCCACTCCTCTAAGAGCAAATCAGGATGTTTTTAATATTTTTTTAAAAAATGACATACATCTTACACAGTGCAATTTTCCTAGAAGACTTCCTGCTATTGTTGGGCATCATGAAAACCTGACCAAAAGGTTAAAGCCTGGAGATGTTACAATTTAACACGAGTCATGTATTATCAAATGTTTAAAAAAAACTTCCAAATTGCTGATTGAAAGTGCTAACAGAGATTTTAAATGTAATCACATGTCTATATCTATATAATTGATACCATCTATTAAATACAGTGGTGAAATATATTTTATGACTTTGCAGGGTGAAAGGCTATTGAGTTTTGAGCTTTTTCGGTGGTTGGGCAATAATCATGAATCTTAATGTTTGTACTGTTCTTTCACAGCGATATTTGATTGTTCTGGGCTGAAATAACATCTTTAGGCAGACCTTCCTTCTTATGTCGGGTTGTAAGCAGGGCTGGTCAGGTATAATTGTGTCATTTGGATTGCTATTTTAGATTGCTGAAAGACCAGTTTCAGTACAATTTGTTTTATTGATAGTTTTATTTGTCTTCTTTTTTGACTTATGTTAATATTTATACTGTGTTTTCTGACTCTTGGATATGTCAGAAACAAACACAAACATTATTGTTGTTAAGTCTTAATATTGGAGTTGGGTCCTCACCAATAAATATTGTCAGATCCCTGCAACAACGAGTCATCACTTTATTAAAACTGCTTTTAAGTCTGCTGTGTTTTTAGACGATTGAACCACTTTGCATGACTTTCTGCACATAGTCGGGTTGAAATCAGGAACCTGTAGTTTGGGAATTGTGGGTTCAAGCCATTGTCCTTCTTGTTCCAGCTTCAAAGGCATAACTCAAGGAATTGTATGCTTTAATCTGGGTCCAAGTTACTTAGAGCTTTGTCTTATTTCCCTGAGGCATCTACAATGATAATAGAAATCTTCTTCAATCCCTTCCTGGTGTGCTTTCAATTAAATTTACTGGTGTATAATTAGCTATAAATATCTAATTGTCTGCTTTATCTTCCATAATTAACAAGTCAACATTTTTATCTATTATTCAGTAGTGTGACAGGAATGTTGAAGGTCTGGGGGATAAACATATTCGTTTACATATTTTTAATTCATTTAAAAAGTATCTATAAATGAATCTTTAAAGGAAGGAACTTTCTGTCTACTTTAGTAAAAATGAAGATCTTTAGGATACAATTAAATAATCTCGATCAGTTCTTGTTGCAATAACATTGTCAGACAGATCTGGAGTGCCTTTGCATTTACCACACTTTCCTCTTTGTCGTATTCTGTCTCTGTCTCTTTTTGTGAAACAAAATAATAGATGTGCAAATTAATATTTGTTACACAAGCTACAAACTGGCCAAAATAAGTTTATGAATGCAATCTTAATCTCTCTGGTGTAATGGTAGGTATTTGCTCTGCTAATATTGAGTTTGTGTGAAGAAATGCGGGAAATAAATCTGCATCAATAGCATTAAATCTAATGAGGTTGAGAAGTGTGCATTATATTGGACAATGTATTAAACATCAGGAAGCAGTGATAAGCTGCATGTGAGGTAATTCTATTAGATGTTATTGTTTTGAATCCTGTTTGCAAATATCACAAATTACACTGAAATATTGAATCCAATGACATTAGGTGCATTGAGACAGACACTCTAAGAAGAATGGTGCTTTTATGAATACAAGTTTGCAGTATTGCATATTTGGCACTATTTCAGGCTAACAACTAAATTCCAAATCAAATATATCCAAACCACTTAACTCCCAGAATTTACCAATCCCTTTTTAAAAGATCCAATTTTCCATTTATTTCTTGGCAACTNAAAAAATTATCTATGACCTTTTGTGAAGCACTTTCTATACATGTGAATATTACAGCACTTTCGACATATACTCAGTGCAGTGACTGAGAGAGACTGGACTTTTTCTTTTAATCTCCCATAACAATTTATTTCACAAAACAAGCTGACCACCAAATTACTTTCACGAGTAGATACTCTAATTCTCAACATAATTACAGCTTGTGCTGGTTGTCTGAAAGCAAATTGAGAATAAGAGCAGGATACAATATTGAAGAGATGGTGCATGCTACAGAACAGAAAGATGCACTTTACATTTCTTTTCAGCTTTCTATGACATAACTAGTTTTATATAATGCTCTTTACTGTTTGGATAATAAAGAGGGATTCACATGCCAGTAATCTGGAACGCACAACCACTTTAGGTTTAACCACCCAGGCAGGGCGAAACCTTGGGAAAGTTTCCTTACTCCACACAGAGCCTAATAATAATCCCTCCAAAACAAAACAATAATAAATTGGTCATTTTCAATCCACAACTGTTTGTGGGACACTGCTGTGCGCAATTTCACCCACAAATATACGGTCAATTCACTTTACAGTATATTCTGTGAAGCGCTTTGAGACGTCTAGAAGACGTGAAAAGCACTATATCAAATGCAAGGATTATTATATTACTTAGACACATCTACATTCTCTTGTAAAATGTTCTAAAAATAGAGATACTTTAATCCTTTTAATTTCTAATGTGGATTCTTCTTCAATCCCTCCTGTCGCACTCTCAGACTCATCTTGACTGATGTAATGATGAGCTATACTTGAATGCCTGCTCTAATTTATAAGTCAACACCTTTGTCTGTTATGTTTCCCAATGAATTAATTCCTATGATTTGTTACAGCACTACATTTCAACAAACCTCGACAAAGGATAACATCTATAAAAATGTTCCCTTTCTGTCTTGCTTAGTACAGATACAAATCCAGACCATGCATTCCTATAATAATAATACTTGCATTTGATGTTGAAACCTCTCTCAGCACTTCACAATTACTGTTAAATGTATTGACTATATCTGGACTAACACCAATTTACAGCCAAGACATAGATACCTAATTTATCTGGAAGATCATTCACTTGGATAAAACATCCTCTTTTTCAATAAGCCCACCTGAACAGGCAGGTGGGACCTTGGTTTTACACCTCATTTGAAGGACAGCACCTCTGACAATACAACTCCCACCCACCCCCACCCACACACACAATTTGCCCATAAAATATACAGTTAAGTCACTTTACAGTATATTCTGTGAAGCGCTTTGAGACATCTCAAAGACGTGATAAGGCACTATTCCAAATGCAAGGATCATTAGTATTATTGCATTGGTATATCAGCCTGGACTATCAACCCAAAGTTCCAACATGGGGTCGCTGAGGTGAAATCGCTGTCAACCGAGCCAGGCTACCAGCTGAATAGCAGTGTAATTACATCATTGTCAACGTCTTAAGACCCCATGTTTGAATCCTGGGATTTAATTTGATGGGAAAGTTTTAAACAGTAAAATTTGAGGTAAGTTCATTGTTATTTGGTCTTTTCCCTCCTCTTTCGTCCCCATTTCAGCCCGATGCATCGAGTTTTTGCATACAATCAAGTCACTTTGCTGTATGTTCTATGAAGCATTTTGCGATGTCTCAATGGTGTAATAAGGTGCAATATCAAATGCAAGGATTTTTATTATTTTTATAGGCACTAACTCAAACTTCTATTATTATTTTTTTGCTGGTGTTGATTGCCAAGTCATGACATGAAGAAGAAAACAATAAGCGTATGTTTTAGTTCTTAGTTTGGAATCAGATTGATAAGGAATTGATCCTCAAGTGATTATTTCAAATCAATTAATTTTAGGAATGAACCGATTTTAAAAAAAAAGTCATCTGATGGAACATCTGTGTCGATGCTCATTTAGAAAAGGAACAAAGTAAAATTCTTGCCCGGATTAAGGAGTTGCCTGTGAAAGAACAGCACTTCCAGATCTAGAACATAATAAGTCGCTAAGTGAAAAAAGACCAAGATCCATCCAATTCGCCTTCCACCGTCCTGGCAGTTGCATTGCACCTGTCTGGTCCCAAACTATATACCGTATGAAATATTATTTCCTAACAGAAACCTATCGGATTTGTTCTTGAAAGAAAGAGATTCTTCTGAGACCATATGATCAATCCAACAATACAGAGAGAGGAATCGAGTCCTGTAGCTCAGTGGTTAGAGCACTCGCTTTGCAAGTGAGAGACCTGAGTTCAATTCCAGGCAGAGGGCGAAACCTTGGGCAAGTTTCCTTACTCCACACAGAGCCTAATAATAATCCCTCCAAAACCAAAAACAATAATAAATTGGTCATTTTCAATCCATGACTGTTTGTGGGACATTGCTGTGCGCAATTGGCTGCCGCGTTCGCCCACAAATATACAGTCAATTCACTTTACAGTGTGTTCTGTGAAGCGCTTTGGGACGTCCTCCCGACGTGAAAAGCGCTATATCAAATGCAAGGATTATTATTATTATTATTATTATTAAAACAGGGAACTGCGATGGTGGACATCAGGCACAGAGAGAGCTGCTGAATGTACCTTGAGGGCTTCCTGCAGGTGTATTCCTTGATCTGTCGGTAGATGGAGCCAGAACACTGTGTGATGATGGTGAGGGCTCTTTGCGATGTGCTGGGGCTGTGGTCCAGAGGTGATGGAGCTGCGAGCAATCACCTGGTGCTCGGGAAAGGAATGGGAAAGATCGACAAAGTTTTGGGGCTTAAACCAAAACAAGTTGCTTCTAATTCGGTTCTTTTCCTGCAAACGTGTCTGTTGCACTTCTTGTGAATTCAGTGTTTGCCATTGTCCCCAAATGAATAACACAAAAGCCAAAGGTGTGTTTGGTCGTTTTATGGAAGTGATGCTGAGTGTAGAGGATGGCGGCTGTGTGCGGGGATTAAAGCTTTTGCTATTTATTTCGCATTTTCGAGGCTTGAACACATTATTTGTGGGTTAGGAAATGGAGGAGAACTTTTACAGAGGCTGATATCCAGATGTGTTGCCCACAGGTGAGCTCTGACCACCTCATTGTTTCAGGAGTAGCCTTTTTGAGCTATTAAATTGCAATACATTTGGGAAGGAACGCTGCCTCTTGCAAACCTTTCTAAAAAGCTCCTTCCCTTCCAATCAGGTTCCCACAGGAAGAAACGTCCTCTGTAATTTAAATTGTTTCTTAGTGGCGTGCAAGCCAACACGAATGCAAAAGAAACTACAAATATATTTATTACAACTGCATGCATTTTATTTGCAGACTGACAAAGGTAGGGTCGATCTTTAAAGGGTGGTCTCCAAATTCCCTTACCTGTGAATAATGCACCACCAGGAAGGATTGTTAACAAATTCAGATACTCAGAGCAATCGTTTTGTACCCGTCCTTCCTTCTCAGTCAATGTGAGGGAAACGTCGGCGATGGATCATTATGCACCGATTAAATAAACGCTTTGCAGTGTTTGGCACCTGATAAATGTACCTTTCTTGCAATCCAACACATTTAGAGTTGGATCTGATTTGCTGCAATCATTCAAGAACTACTGTAACTTCTTGTGATATAAGGGTTCAGCTATTGAAATCAGTGGTAAATACTGATGAATTATTCAGTTGTTCAGAGGATTCCAGGAGTCGGGTAAAAGAGATAAAGAGTGAGATTGGCTCATGAACCAGATGGCTCAGCAGGCTGGATGGGTCCAATGGCTTTTTCGTGTTGCCACATCTTATATTCTTGTGTTTCCTGTGATATTGAAGAACTAGAATTGAACCTAAAGCAAAACGAGTCTCATTCATAGGGACACATACTTCAGATTGCATTTGGTAAGTCTTTTCAAGTTTCCTTGTTCGCATATTCATGAAAGCAGTTCACTTGCAAAAGCATTGAAATGAGCGACAGCATTGAGCTGCACCGGTGCATTCCAAGCTCAGCAGAATACAGAATTGTATTGCGACAATAGTGAAATGGATCATTGCATTGAAAAAGCAACAGTGCAGTCTTTCCACACAAGGTCAATGTTGCAGCTGTCACTAGGAGATGGCTACAGGAGCATTAACCATCCAGAGCTTTTCAAGACGAACCAGGAATGGCCCAAGAACCTAGAAAAGCACCTTATCAAATGCAAGGATTATTATTTGTTATTATAATATCCTGCATGATACTTAAACGAAGGAAACAGATTGTTTTCGAATTTGAATCATCAATTATAATAAAGGTCACAGAGGTGGTTAGTTGCTGTTAAAGTAGACATTGCCGCATTGGTGAGCTGGAACTAGAGTACATAGTGTCGTGTTAGACAACGTGTTGACTCAAGTCATGATTGTCTTGTTCTTGGTTTTTTTGTTTTTGATACACATTGGAATTTTTTTTCTTGTTTTCCTTTAGAAGGCTGTGCCTGAAATTGAAATGATGAAGAATCCCATCAGACTTCAATGAGCATCACTCAGATTAAAATAAGGGCAGATATGTTCAGCCTTGGTGTACACACATGCCATGATCTCAGACTGGTATAGGGATCAATGCAAATGCGTGTTCTTTCTTGGCCTGTTTGTTAATAACAGTGCTATGAAATTGAGGAAAAGGATTCATAACTGGAACAGCCTGGTCCTCTTAAGGCTGCTCTCTACCTAAACTGCAGCATCCCTCTCCAAAAACTAAGCTGCTGTTTCTATCCATGCAAATAAGAACAGTTGACAGCTGAGAGATTGTAGTTGCAACACAAAGTCTTTCAAATTAAACTGGAGAAATGCTGACAGTAAGCAGCAGTAAGCTCTGATTGCTCAGTTAAATAGAGGCAGGATGTCGAAGAGTTGGCTTATTGCCATGTATGTTGAATAGCATCTCAGAAAAAGATGCAGGGGCTGAGAGAGTTCCAAACCAAGTGTTCAAAATGTAAAATGTTTCTATTTGCTGTTGATTTAAGTTGAAGACAATTAACCAGATGCATCTTTTTTTTTGGGGGGGTGGGGGGGGGTGATTCAACAAGGAGACTCACAGGGGAAGCTTGTATTGCAGTGCACTGTCCTACCTGAGGTCAACTCCCACTTTGACTGTGCTCACAGAGCAGAGGCCAAGGCTTTAGGAACCTCAAGATGTGTATTGGAATTTAACTAAAAATAATCACGTGATGAGAATTTGTTTAGTGGTTGCAATGACCATATTACCTGTCAGGACATTGGCTTTGAAGGTTAGCAGGTGCTAAGTGGGCTGAAACCTAATTTTCCCTCCTCCCCCCCAACTGTGACATGGATGATTAAAGGTAGATTGGTTAGTCACTGGTCAATATTGTGCCTTACAATATTTGGAGTTGACTGTCCTAGATGTTTGACCAACAATTGCATCAGAGAGAGTCAACTCATCTCCACTGTGCCTTCAGCTCCACAAAGGGGTGCCATCTTGCAACCAGCTCAACCTCAAGAACACTGTTCATCTGTACACTGTACACTGTGGAGTCCTGTAGCTCAGTGGTTAGAGCACTCGCTTTGCAAGTGAGAGACCTGAGTTCAATTCCAGGCAGAGGGCGAAACCTTGGGCAAGTTTCCTTACTCCACACAGAGCCTAATAATAATCCCTCCCAAACAAAAACAATAATAAATTGGTCATTTTCAATCTACGACTGTTTGTGGGACATTGCTGTGCGCAATTGGCTGCCGCGTTCGCCCACAAATATACAGTCAATTCACTTTACAGTGTGTTCTGTGAAGCGCTTTGGGACGTCCTCCCGACGTGAAAAGCACTATATCAAATGCAAGGATTATTATTATTATTATTATTATTATTATCTCCATCCTTCCTCCATTGTCACCACAAAGATAGCTGGAAATGCACATTGAAAATGATCTATTCACTATGAGTGTAGGGAGTGTGTGTCCAACACATGAGGTCTCCAGCAAGAGTTGCTCCTGAATCACACTGTAAAGTGATGATTTATACAGCATCCTTTGTGACCAATAGCCATGAAAATAGCAGCAATTTGTTGCAAAAAAGAAACATGGTTTATATGTAGCTTAAGGAGCCAGTTTGGGGCACTTTGCAAAAGCAACTCTCAGTCAATTCACTTTACAGTATATTTTGTGAAGAGGTTTGAGATGTCTCAACGACGTGATAAGATGCTATATCAAATGCACGGATTATTATTATTAAGAGGAAGCATTGCCAGTCAAAGTTCAAATATTTACTGCAGGGAATATTCAAAATGTATTTGCTGAGGTTAGGCACTGAATGTGTGGCTGTTTGCAAATGCAATCTTGCAAAGCAACATCATGTTAGCAGATTCCATTTAAGAAATAAATCTCCGGAATAATCCATCTGAAGAGCTTTCCTTTCCTTTGTGGGAAGATTTACTCTGTCTCTAACCTGCCTTTCCTGGACATCTGCTCTCAAGTTCCGAAGTTTAGATTTATGATGATTCTTTACAGATCAATCTTGTAGAAAATGGCTTGTGTAAACAGAAGGTACAAGGTTGTCTTGTTTGCATGATAAATATTTAATTAGCTGGAAATCTGGTGAGTTAGTGCTGGGCGTCAAAAAGTGAGCTCTCTTGAAAGCCAACCTATTTACAGGCAGTAAATGGGCAACTGGTTTTAAAATGAAACGTGAGATTAGAAAAGTTCCAATAAACATTGAGTTTATGTTCATGTGAGAAACCAGTAAGCCATGCAGCTCACATTAGAGCTTGCACTTTTCTCCTACTCCAGCCGATTCCTGCGTATGTGGCCGCCACTTCTTAACTATGTGTGTTCAGTGATGGACCATATGCAGAACTGACCAACAGAAACGTTAGCTGAGTGGATGAGGCTGAGCAGAGGAGTAGGACAGGAGGAGATCAGAGAGATATGGAGGGCATGAAAGGTGAAGACCATGACATTGATCTGCTGGGAGATGGGGAGACAGTGGAGCCTGGTGAGGACTGGGATGATGGGTGTGCAGAGTTTGATGCAGATGGGGCTGTGGGTGTTGAAGTTGGAATTTCTGGCTGATGGAGCTAGGGAAACAGGCGAGGAGTGCAAAGGGGTGAGTAAGGGTTTGGGTGGCGTTTGGTGTGGGATATGGATGGAGGTGGACAATTGAGTGGGAAGCTGATAGAGGTGTTTAAAATTATGAAATGATTCAACAAGATAGATGCTAAGTGGCTGTTTCCATTTGTTGGTTAGTCCCAAGTGAGGGGTCATAACATAAGAAAGCCCGAAAGGGAGTTTAGGAGGAATATCTTTACGCAAAGGATGGTGAGAATGTGGAACTTGCTGACGGAAACTATGGTTGAAGCAAAATGCTTCGAAGTATTTAAACACCAGATTAGATGAGTTGGGTCAAATGACCTGTTTTGGTGCTGTAACATTCTGTATGATTCTATATGCGCCTCAGCAGGGATAGCTGAATAGAGATCCATCAGGGACATCTTCTCTACCTTACCTGGGGTCTTAAGACCTATTGTAAGATCAGGGGTGAGACCCTCGCTCGGATTAACTAACTCAGTCCAAACCTGTAACATTCTGGGCTGTAATGCATTTTGCCTTTAGTCACCGCTATCAGTGGATATTAAGAATATATTAATGATTTATCAGTCATTCATTGATATACTGCTCACCCAGGACTGATCCTGCAATGCTATTCAACCGTTAGTGCTGCATTCTGATCAGTTGCCCAACTTCACTGTCAATTTTTTTTAAACAAAATTCTGATTGCAATGTTAAATTAAGGTGCGAGGCGGAACATCGCTTATATTGATATCGCTCCACACAAGTGGAAGCAATCAGTCACACGTACTTAGTGCAAGTTTACACGAGAAATCCAACAGCGGCGCGGAAACGGTTAATTCCACCTGTTCCAACATATTCTCGGCTGCACATCTGGAAAATCTCCCACTTGGGTTCTCAGTTTCACATCCCAGCCACAGAAAGACTTTATTTTAATAATAATAATAATAATAATAATAATAATTTTAAACCAAACAAACAAACAAACTGCCCCCACTCCACCCTCCCATTGCCCACAAAGTGACACGTCTCTCTCTCTTCTCTCTCTCTTCTCTCTCTCTCTCTCTCTCTGTGTCTCTCTAATCCCAGCAGCTGCTCACAAATCCGGTGCATTTACGACCTTGGGAGTTCCTGCCACTGTCGTGTCACAAGTGGATCTTAACTCACCCCCAAGAATCGCCATCAGGAGAAAGAACAGAGATCGACAAAGAGATCCTCTGCGAGAGGAGACTCGGAAAAACACAAGGTACTGAAGAAAGTGGATTCAATCCTTTATTTTTACAATACCAGGGAGGAGATGATGGGGTGGGGAGCGGTGGGGTGGGGGTGGTGGGGGGGTGGGGGGTGGTTGTGGGTGGGTGGGGGTGGTGGTGGGTGTGGGGTGGTTGTGGGTGGGGGTGGGGTGTGTGGGTGGGTGGGGGGTGGTTGTGGGTGGGGGTGTGTGTGTGGGGGGGTGGTTGTGGGTGTGTGGGTGGGGGGTGGTTGTGGGTGGTGTGGGGGTGGGTGGGTGGGTGGTTGTGGGTGGTGTGGGTGGGTGTGGGGTGGGGGGTGGGGGGTGGTGTGGGTGGGGTGTTGTGGGGGGTGGTTGTGGGTGGGGGGTGGTTGTGGGTGGGTGGTGTGTGGGGGGGTGGTTGTGGGTGGTGTGGGTGGGGGGTGGTGTGGGGGTGGGGGTGGTTGTGGGGGGTGTGGGTGGGGTGGGGGTGTGTGGGTGGGGTGGGTGGGGGGTGGTTGTGGGTGGTGTGGGGGGGTGTGTGTGTGGGGGGTGGTGTGGTGGGTGTGGGTGGGGGGTGGTGTGTGTGTGGGGGTGGTTGTGGGTGGTGTGGGTGGGGTGGGTGGTGGTGGGGTGGTGTGTGGGGGGGTGGTTGTGGTGGTGTGGGTGGGGGGGTGGGGTGGGTGTGTGTGGGTGGGGGGTGTTGTGGGTGGTGGTTGTGGGTGTGGTGTGGGGGGGGTGTGTGGGGTGGTGTGGTGTGTGGGTGGGGTGGTGTGTGGGGGGTTGTGGGTGGGGGTGGTTGTGGGTGGGGGGTGGTTGTGGGGGTGGTGGTGTGTGGGGGGGGGGGTGGGGGGTGGTTGTGGTGGGTGGGGTGTGTGTGGGGGGGTGGTTGTGGGTGGGGTGGTTGTGGGGTGGTGTGTGTGGGGGGTGGTGTGTGGGGGGGGTGGTTGTTGGTGGTGTGGGTGGGGGGTGGTTGTGGGTGGGGTGGTTGTGGGTGGGGGGTGGTTGTGGGTGGGGGTGGTTGTGGGGTGGTGGTGTGTGGGGGGGTGTGTGTGGGGGGGTGGTTGTGGGTGGGGGGTGGTGTGTGTGGGGGGGGTTGTGGGTGGGGGGTGGTTTTGGGTGGGGGGTGGTTGTGGGGTGGTGGTGTGTGGGGGGGGGTGGTTGTGGGTGGTGTGTGGGGGGGGTGGTTGTGGGTGGTGTGGGGGTGTGGGTGGGTGGTGTGTGGGTGGGGGGTGGTGTGTGGGTGGGGTGGTGTGTGGGGTGGGGTGGTGTGTGGGTGGGGGTGGTTGTGGGTGTGGGGTGGTTGTGGGTGGGGTGGTGGTGTGTGGGTGGGGGGGGTGGGGGGTGGTTGTGGGGGTGTGGGGGGGGGGTGGGTGGTTGTGGGGGTGGTGGTGTGGGGGGGGGGGGGTGGGGGTGGTGGTGAGTGCTGTAAATGTGGCTTCAGGTTTGGTAAAAACACAGACCAACTATGGAACGATAAACGCTGTTGGGTTAGAGATGGCATTTCACGGGGTTTAGGTCAATTCAGTGATCACTGCCTTCCTTACCAGCAGTTAGTAATGACTGAATGGGTGTTGGGGCCGTCGGGACCCAAAGGTAAAGCTCCTTTTCCACCTCCGGATAAATGCCATTCTCTGCCCCAGAAAGCGGGGCATTCACTTCCAAAGCAGAAAATTACTGCTTCAAAATCAACAAATCAGCAGAAAATAACTTAAAAAGAAACCCATTCAAAAAGCAGAGTGGAGTGAGTGCTCTCCCTGTCAGACCTGTGCTGTCCAGGTCAGATAACCATTTGACTTCATTTTCTTTTTTTTCCAAAAAAAAATCCATTAAAAACATCATAGGGGCAATGGGGGCAGTGGGTGGTGGTGGGGGGGGGGGGGTCGGAGTCTCTCTAATCCTCTTGTCTATTTGGTAATGAAATCGGCAAAGCTGAAGAGGAGAGAAACAGATGAATTCTGATTATTTTTCCTGTTCGCTATAGCCTTATTAACAGAGGAGCACTGCAAAGTAAAGCGAATTTTTCCCCCCCCCCCCAGCAGCAGCTTTCCCAATAGCAGCTGAGGAGAGTGATAGACAGAGTGGGGGTATATGTGGGTGTGTGTTGGGGGGGGTGGGGGGAGAGAGGAGGGTATATGTGGGTGTGTGTTGGGGGGAGAGAGGAGGGTATATGTGAGTGTGTGTTGAGGGTAGAGACAGAGAGGAGGGGGGGAGAGAGAGAGGAGGGTGCATGTATGTGTGTGTGTTGGGAGGGGGTAGAGAGACAGAGTGTGGGTATATGTGGGTGTGTGTTGGGGGGGGGGGAGAGAGAGACAGAGACAGAGAGAGAGAGAGAGAGGAGGGTGCATGTATGTGTGTGTTGGGAGGGGATAGAGAGACAGAGTGTGGGTATATGTGGGTGTTGGGGGGGGGGAGAGTGTGGTATATGTGGGTGGGTTTGGGGGGGGGGAGTGTGGGTATATGTGGATGGTGTTGGGGGGGGGGGGGAGAGACACAGAGAGAGAGAGAGGAGGGTGTATGTCTGTGTGTGTGTTGGGAGGGGATAGAGAGACAGAGTGTGGGTATATGTGGGTGTGTGTTGGGGGGGGAGAGAGAGGAGGGTGTATGTATGTGTGTGTGTTGGGAGGGATAGAGAGACAGAGTGTGGGTATATGTGGGTGTGTGTTGGGGGGGAGAGAGACAGAGTGTGGGTATATGTGGGTGTGTGTTGGGGGGGAGAGAGACAGAGAGAGAGAGAGAGAGAGAGAGGAGGGTGTATGTCTGTGTGTGTGTTGGGAGGGGGTAGAGAGACAGAGTGAGGGTATATGTGGGTGTGTGTTGGGGGGAGAGAGAGAGGAGGGTGTATGTCTGTGTGTGTGTTGGGAGGGGATAGAGAGAC